>NC_092350.1:18474633-18785791 GCF_963676685.1 Mytilus edulis
ACATGAGAAATATATGTAGTCGCATATCCCACATGTCCACTATCATTATTTCTTACATTATAGTTCTTCCCTTTTACCCTTTATCTGTATCATTTAACACAGTTCTCCGTGAAATGCAAACATATATTACTATCATATTTTTACCAAAATATAATTGCAAAATATCAGCTTAATGACACAATATTAGTATGTAAGGTACTGATGAGATTCACATATAATTACCATAACACTAAGTCACATTTATCATATTTCACTTATCACAAATTTTGAAAATAATTTCATTTTATGACATTTTTCACTGAACATTAGCACAAGTTTTGTGTGTTTCAAAGCCATATAGATTTTAAAGTAGGCGCAGGAGACACTGTCAATGATTAAACAGTGTACAACATAATTCTAAAATGCATTCAATAACCAACACCTATGTAAATTGAATGTGAACTCATGCAAGATACTAATATGCCTACATCTAAGACTCAACCCTAGCTGACCAAAACTTATACAAAGCTGATGGGCGCTGAAAACCTAAAACTCCAAACATTTGTACCAAAAAAAGATTTATGTCATCTATTTCAATGTGAAATATCCAATACAACATCTTAAAACTAACGAACTGGCAATTCAACCTCCTTTAAAAAAATTCATGTTCGCTTCTTGCCTGATACACACAACTAATAACAACGGCTTATCAATTGTGGTGTGTGAACTGGACGCATGTGAAAGCTTCCTGCAATTTCTACAAATTTTCATCGGATAAGCCTTAGTCAGTATATCTTCTTTACTGGACTTTCTCGTTTAATTTTCTCATTATGTTGACATTCTTGCATTGTTTATTTCACATGGGCTTGACCTTTGTGGTTGTTCATTTCATATGAGCATGTGCTTCTCCTGGGGTTGATATTTGTTGTTTGTATTTTTAGGGCTACCCTTTGTGTTGACATGGTTTTAGCAAATCGTCTCCGTTGACATTTTTCGAATTTGTTCATCATCGCTGAGAATTGTATATGACTTTTGACATCTGAATTTTGAATGGTGTATTGTACATTATGTCAACTGATAATAGTTTTGAAAAACTAATTTTATACATTTTGAAACATACAATTATTTAAAGAGGATGTAGGTAGCATGCGGAAAAAATAATTGTTAAATCAGCAATAATTTGAAATTCTGGTGTTTTACATCTTAATACCCTCTTATCTACAGTTGAAACAGTATCAGTAAAAAGAAAAAAAAAAGGATAACGGACAACCGAACTTCAATGCAAATTAGAAGCATACAAGTTTGGAAACTATAGAATATTTATATCTTTCTAATAAAAACAAACACAAGTCCTTTGTCGACAGATGTGGGGAAATTATGGAATCTATTTATTTTGAATATAATTGCATATTAAATGAACTCCAAAATATTCTAAGGATAGTACCATATACTGAGATATCACCTCGAAGACATGTATATTTTAAATATCTAAAATAATAATAACAGAGTCTCAAATTCAATTAGATTTCATTTATATTGTCTGTGCTAACGAGACGTGTTTCTAGAATTACTTTTATCATTCGAAGCTTAAAGCTTTTATCATTCGAAGCTTAAAACTTTTATCATTCGAAGCTTTTCTACTCTTTACACAAGTATTCCACATTCCAAACTAAGAGACAAATTGAAAGAGTTGGTATTGCTTTGCTTCATAAAAATGAATGGCCAACATAGATACAAGTATCTTGTCTTAGGGAGGGATAAATCCTACTTTGTAAAGGATCACTCTGATTCAAACAAAAAATTCTCTGAAACTGATATTATCAAGATGCTTGATTTCTTGGTTGACAACATATTTGTTACGTTCGGAGGACGTGTTTTTCAACTGACTGTCGGCATTCCAAAGGGAACAAACTGTGCCCCTCTACTTGCCGACTTGTTTCTTTAGTGTTATGAGGCTGACTTCATGCAGGAACTTCTTAGGAAGAAAGATAAGAAGTTAGCAATATCATTTAACTCTACTTTCCGCTATATAGATGATGTTCTTTCACTAAATAATACAAAATTTAGTGACTATGTGGAACGCATCTATCCCATCGAGCTAGAGATAAAGGATACTACAGATACAGTTAAATCGGCCTCATATCTTGACTTACATCTAGAAATTGACAATGAAGGTCAGTTAAAAACAAAACTTTACGACAAAAGTGATGATTTCAGCTTTCCAATTGTGAACTTTCCATTTCTGAGTAGCAATATTCCAGCAGACCTGCATACGGGGATATATATCTCCCAATTAATACGATATTCCCGTGCTTGCATTTCCTATCATTATTTTCTTGATAGAGGGTTGATGCTCACAAGGAAGCTATTAAACCAAGAGTTCCAAATGGTGAAGTTGAAATCATCCCTTCGTAAATTTTACGGACGCCATCACGAGTTGGTTGACCGTTATGGAATAACCGTTTCACAAATGATATCGGATATGTTCCTTACGTCGTAACTACAATCCCCTTCCCTTTCATGAATGTGACCGACCGAATTAGACTATTTACCGGATTTGTTATCACATAAGCAACACGAAGGGTGCCACATGAGGAGCAGGATCTGCTTACCCTTCCGGAGCACCTGAGATCACCCCTAGTTTTTTGGTGGAGTTCGTGTTATTTATTCTTTAAATTTCTATGTTGTGTCATGTGTGCTGTTGTTTGATTGTCTTTTGTCATGTTTAGCCATGGCGTTGTTAGTTTGTTTTAGATTTATGAGTTTGACTGTCCCTTTGGTATCTTTCGTCCCTCTTTTTTAAAGGATGGAAACTAAAACATTTAAAACTTAAAGTTGTCTACATAAAGCTGTGGTATTGTGAATTTTGTGATAAAAATGTTGTAAAATGAATATATTAGAAATCGGTCACTTTATCAATTGTTTATTGGTTAACTAAAAAATAAAATCACAAAAATACTGAACTCCAACGAAAGTTCAAAGCAGAAAGTCCCTAATCAATGCAATTTTCTTGGTTCTTTGATTGATACAAGTTTTCATCATTTATCTGGCGTAGAAAATCATAAACCTGATATCTTTGGTGAGATTGTTTTACAAACACTTGGTCGATGCCCTGTTGGTGGAGGTTTACTCCCATATAGTACCAACCATCCCAGTAGTCAGCATTTATGAATAAGGCCATATTACTAGTAATAAATTAGCTGTTTACAAAACTTTTGAATTCTGCAACTTCTAACTTAATTAAGCCTTTTAACGTGTTTAATTCAAGCGTCAATCATGAGTCTTTTGTGGATAGAATACGCGTCTGGCGAATAAAATTACAAACCTTGTACTGTTCAGGATTTTTTTAATAGTTTGATCCTATATATGGCATTGCAATGAGACAAGTCAATAAGCATATTATAGATTCCAGGATTGTAATTTTGTATTTGCGCCAGACGCGCGTTTTGTCTACATAAGACTCATCTTCTTGGCTATTTTGTAAAATAAAATCTATTTATCTATTTATACATTTATTTTTATGACATACAATTAAAAGATAAAAACGGTTTTACTCCAAATAAAGCAGAGAGATATTAGAAACTAAAGGGATACTACGACTTGTGTTTATAACTTGGTATTAAGAGAAGTTTTTTTTACCATTGATAATTTTTGGGTTGGTTATTTCCAAAAGCAATTCCTTCAGGGAATCATGCAGAAGGACTTAAATATCTATGCATTTTAAATTTTGTATAAATAATAAGTAAATCACGAAAAGATATAACGTATTGTGAGATATGTATTTTGTATCGTTATTTTACATGGAAATGACTAGAGATAATAATCTAAGATCAATTTCTTCATTGAAATAAATTTTTCGTCCACTTTTTTGTAATTCATATACATTATTTTTAGTAACATATTTACCACGAGCTGCAATCATAAAAGCATCAGCATAATGTTTTGCCTCACTATGATGGTCATATTTATGATCAATTTACAAAACTTTGAATTCTTTTAAATACTATAGATTTTCTACCCCAGGAATAGAATTTTGTCAAATCCTCTCAGAATTCTGGGTTTTCCAATCTTTTCAACTTTGTACTCGATTTTGACTTTAAACTTGTTTGATCAGGTGTCACTCAATCACAAGTCTTTTTTTCCCCTTTTTTTTATACGAAATACGCGTCTGGCGTACAAATCATCAACCTATTTTAATGAGTTTGTTTTATGTAAGTCTGACCCTAAATCATCTCTTTGACCATGCAATGATCCTAGAATGATCAGTATTTCTAGATAGATACATGAATTATTGTCATCCAGTTGACAAATAGATAAAAACGACTTTACCTTAAATGCAGCTAAGAGATCAGTGTATGTAATACAATTAATGAGAAGGTTTATGTTTATTACAGGGAATTACACAGACAGATATAAAATGCATTTTCTATTTTATATAAATGATAAGTAAATCATAGAATCGTGTATTCATCGTATGAGATGCATATTGCATCATTCTTTTGATGAAAATGACATAAAAAAGAAGCGAAAGAAATTAATTTAAGACTAATATCTAAATTGAACAAGTTTTTCCTCCACCCTTTTGTAATTTATATGCTTGGCTTTTCAGTAGCTTATTTGCCACGAGTTGTTATCATAAAGACATCACTATTTTGTTTTGCCTCACTTAATAAAAGATATTTATTAGTTGTTGATAACGTGTTTTTTTTCTACTAAATTTGTTCAGTGCTTCTACGAGCGAAACGTGTGAAGTACTATAACCACATAATGTCTTCTAGCTATAGTATTGGTGTAGTCGATATAATAACGTCGATTAATATAAAGAAAAAACCGAGGGTTAACAAGATTCTAATGTACCTGTATCCAAAGGGCAATGGTGTAAGCGGAGGTTAAGTAAAAAAGATGTAAATAAAAGGAAAATAATATATGATATAACTTTAACAAACAGCGCGGTAAATCATACTGCAGCGTGTATTAATATGATGTAGCAAAAAGTAAAATAACAAAATTACTGAACTCCGAATTCAAAGCGAAAAGTCGCTAATCAAATGTCGACAAAGCACAAAGACTTCAAACGAATGGATATTAAGGACTTTTAAAATAATGCCGTTTAATCTTTTGTAGTTATGCAAAAGTTATGAGTATAGGGGGGGGGGGGGGGTCTCATTGGGGGGTTCCGATCCCGGATCCCGCTTACTGTTTTGTCAGATTCCCGTATCCCGCTTAAACTATGTACGTAAGCAATTCTCATTTTTTTGTCATTTCCCGGGTCCCGCTAGCGCACGACCTCATTTCCCGTTTTCACGACACAATAATTTGACTTTCACGTGTCCCGCTTACAAAAAATCGGCAATCCCGCGTCACGCTTAGACCCCAATGAGACCCACTATAGGATATTACAAGTGTCTGTCTCACTTATGGATTTGAATTTTTGATCTTCTAAGAAAAAGAATATCTCTTGATTAAAGACTAGATATTTCAAATCCACTGTATCACGATCTTGGTATTATTGAATGTAACAGCATTTTCTCTAGATTTGGATATTAAAAACACTATCATGCGCAAATGATATAGTTCAACTTAACTATAATGTAAGGTGATGCAATTTCAATACTATTGTCAGACTATGTAATAGTTCAAAATAAAACGACGAACAGACAAATAGTCTACAAAACACTATATAAAAAACTTAGGATATTGCAAAAGTAACCATATAAACATGTTTAACCCCGCCGCATTTTTGCGCCTGTCCCAAGTCAGGAGCCTCTGGCCTTTGTTAGTCTTGTATTATTTTTAATTTTAGTTTCTTGTGTACAATTCGGGTTGTTGTCTCTTTGACACATTCCCCATTTCCATTCTCAATTTTATATAGCTTTTTAAACTTTTATATTATAGTATAACATATTAAAACAAAAGCGTCAATATAAAAGGTAAATTGTTCGAAAATAAGTGATTCCACCTAAAAGATACAAAAACACCGGTCATAAAACCAGAAAATCAAAACATATATAAACATACATAACATATAAAATATACCTATTATTAATGTAGATGAAAAGTAACTTTTATGACAGGAAAACGCCTTTTTGAAACATGAAATTAAACATGAACTTATTTATCAAGTAAAGATAACATTTTTTAATGTTCAAAAGGGACATTTGATCTTTTCTTATGATTACCAAATAAGTGTATTATTCTATTGCAGCAACCTGTTACACCGATACTACTTCATGCTTATATGAAAATTAATAAACGGTAATAAGAGTTGTAGCAGATGCGTTTTTATAGCAGGTCGATTAAGTAGATTTTTTAATATCTTTTCAGGTCTAAAGAATATATATTTGTTATCAACATTTATCAACGACTATAACATGATTTTTTTCAGAGTTAATTGCAAAATATAATAATTTTGTGTAAATCCTCCTTTAGACAAAACGAAAATATCGTACAGAGCTACAATAACATTACCTATATGTTCCTATAGAATCCGTAATTTTTGGCAATAATTAAATGTAACACTCATGCCTGGATGTGCACCAAAACAACAACGTTACAACAATACATAAGGGGAAAAACGAATAGCATAGGTAACTTGTGATTTCATGTTATAATATAAATGTAATTATAAAAATTGAAGGCTTCTTGTTTTAGTAATTAAATACCTTTATTACTTATCAGTTTCGCAATACGACGGGTTCTACATATGAAGCAAGATATGCTTACCCTTTCGGAGCACCACCTGAGAGCACCCCTATATTTTGATTGGGTTCGTGTTGCTAAGTGTTACGTTTTTATGTTGTGTTTTGTGTACTATTACTTGTCAGTTGGTAATTTTAGCCATGGCGTTGTCAGTTTATTTTCATCTCGTGAGTTTGAATGTTCCTCTGGTATTTTTCGCCCCTCATATTGATTAAAAAAGAGGGACGAAAGATACCAAAGGGACAGTAAAACTCATAAATCGACAATAAACTGACAACGCCATGACTAAAAATGAAAAAATGATTAAAGTGCCATTGATGAGCCTGATTGTGATGAAATGCAAATCTAGGGTTCTAAATTATATTGATTGATTGTTGGTTGCTTAACGTCCAGTGGCTCTAAATTATAAAAAGAACTAGTATTTTTGACGACTTTCAATGGACATTTGAATCTTCAACAAATCAACCTATGGTTATTCTGATAGTCATTAAAATTGTGTAATGTCTGGGTCTTTGATATATGACTTGTTAACAGTAATGTAAGCTTCACAAGAGATTTTTACTTCATCGAAGCAATTAGTTTCATTTCGTTTCGAGTTTGTACGAAGTGTATGATAATAAAGCTCAATGAGTTGACTGTTTCCTCTTAAAAATTTGATTTTGATAAGTTACCAGATTCCATGGGACACGTTTGATAATATAGTTCAATGGGTTTCTTTCCTGTTTACTACTGAAAGTGTCTAGCTAGATAGGTATCAGTTAATATAAACGGATCAAAGATACTAGTCTTATAATTTGAAACATCAGATGCGCGTTTGAATTCCCCTCGTGCGTGGCATTCGAAATAAAAGTTATCAAAGGTACCAGGTTTATAATTTGATACGACAGTCGCGCGTTTCGTCTACATTAGACTCATCAGTGACGTTCAGATCAAATTAGTTAGAAAGCCCAACAAGTTTATAGAAGAAGAGCTTTGAGGACACAAAATTCCAAAAAGTTGTGCCAAATACGGCTAAGGTAATCTATGCCTGTGATGAGTAAATTTAATAGTTGGAAAATCAAATCAATGAAGTTCAAAAGTACTGAAAATCATAAATTTCAAAATGTCGACGACTGGAGAGAATAAATGTAGAGCATAATTGTTTACTCTTGTTTGTTGCTTATACATATACATTTTAAGGAAAGACACTTTAAGTGAAATTTACATATAAAATTGCACTGTAATGTATTTATAGTAATATGCCTGATAATATCTTGAATGATGTTTGTAATAAAGGGCTTGGGGATACTGGACGATGTTTAACTTTATGTTTTACGTTGTTTATTTGTGAAGTGAAAAAGGTCACGATCAAACATCAGGGCCATAGTGCATAATCGTTTCTGATGAATCAAATTTTGAAATGTTCTTATGAAAAATACATAGAAAAGCACCAGAAGGAATCATTCAATTAAATGAAGAACAATTGTTCCATAAAAAAGTACACCTGATGAGGGGAGTTTTTAACAACACTGACTGGCTGTACAGCCCTCGCACGGTCTGGTTGTGATTAAATGGGAATCTAGGGTTCTAAATTATAAAAAGCCTAATATTTTTTTAGACTTTTAATAGACATTTGAGTCTTCCACGAATCAACCTATGGTTATTCTGACAGTAATTAAAACAGTGTGTAATGTTTGTGTCTTTGATATTTGACTTGTTAAGAGTAATGTAAGCGTCTCAAGAGATTTTTACTCTGTCGACGCAAAAGTTTTCAATATATCATTAAATATTCTTTCCAATATTAAATAAATCATAAAAGCACATAAGTAAGGACTTTTGTTTGTTAATTTCATGACCGAATTGTGGCTTTAATCATACCGCCTCTGATTCGGCTGTAAATAAAAACGTTCTTAAATTTGCCTTAAAAACATGGTCTCAGATTTCAAATTCATAGATTTTTCTTATGATATGCTGTTGGTACATCATATTCAGTTTAATTGGTATAGAAAAATTAATAGGGTCACCACTTTGGTTTTTACGAAACAAATGATAGTTATTTTCTAGGTGAAAAATATACCATATAAAGTCGAAATAAAAACACAGTTATGCCATTGAGTTTTAAAAGCCGTAAAACGTTCATTTAACAAAAAAATTTCATGCACTGCTAGTAAGGCAACTGATTGTCTAATACACCGACAACAACGTCGGTGACCGTATGGTAATTTGACATCATTAAAACGAAAAAGTATGTTATACACATCTGATCCATGAACTTAAATATTTTACATTCATTTCTTTCATGCATTTCGTAAAATGCTTGATAAGAATTTTTTTTTTCCTTCAGTGCCTCTATGATTCAAGCATTTTAATCTTTCAAGGCATTTGTTAAAATGCCTAAACAACTGAAAGGCACTTTACATCTATCCAATCGAACTAGAGATAAAGGATACTACAGATACAGTTAAGTCGGCTTCATATCTTGACTTACATCTAGAAATTGACAATGAGGGTCGGTTGAAAACAAAACTTTACGACAAAAGAGATGATTTCAGCTTTCCAATTGTGAACTTTCCATTTCTAAGTAGCAACATTCCAGCAGCACCTGCATACGGGGTATATATCTCCCAATTGATACGATATTCCCGTGCTTGCATTTCCTATCATGATTTTCTTGATAGAGGTTTGCTGCTCACAAGGAAGCTATTAAACCCAGAATTCCAAATGGTGAAGTTGAAATCATCCCTTCGTAAATTTTACGGACGCCATCACAAGTTGGTTGACCGTTATGGAATAACCGTTTCACAAATGATATCGGATATGTTCCTTACGTCGTAACTACAATCCCCTTCCCTTTCATGAATATGACCTACCGAATTAGACTATTTACCGGATTTGTAATCACATAAGCAACACGACGGGTGCCACATGTGGAGCAGGATCTGCTTACCCTTCCGGAGCACCTGAGATCACCCCTAGTTTTTGGTGGGGTTCGTGTTGTTTATTCTTTAGTTTTCTATGTTGTGTTGTGTGTACTATTGTTTTTCTGTTTGTCTTTTTTATTTTTAGCCATGGCGTTGTCAGTTTATTTTAGATTTATGAGTTTGACTGTCCCTTTGGTATCTTTCGTCCCTCTTTTACAAAGTGCCTGAAACTATTTTATAAAATAAAATGTTCACAAAAACTGAGCCATGAAAGTAATGTATGATCGATTATTTGTGAACTTCAAAATCTAGCATTTTAAAAGTTTTAAATAATTGAAGATTTCTTTATTTTCCCATAAGCGGTGAACTCACAATTATTTGTTATTCCATCAAACATTCGGGGGACAGTTTTTGATACACATTTGTGCTGATATTTTATAGATATATTGGTGGAATCAAAGATGTGTCGGCAAAAAGCTCCACAGAGGTTATGTTTGTAATGTGCATGAAACCCTGATTTAAAATAAAATGTTCTATTCTTTTAATCCTGACACATACATAACCTTCTTGGTAAATATAACTTGTCAAAGTTCCCTTCATTTAACTTGTATTCCATTCCTTGTTTTTAACTTGTAATTTTCTGATCTTCCATCGCCTGAACTTAATACATCATATAAATAAGAAACACAAAGTCAACAAAAATACGTTTATTTTCATTAAAAAGGCACAAGTTATGGATAATATGAGAATACAAATTCTCTTAAAGATTTCAACAGGATTCAATTTTGCCAATTACATCTATACACAGTTACAATTAACCCGTTAACAGTTATAAACATTCACACAATAACAACAATCAATTGAAAAATATATTCTCATGTTACTTTTTAAGTAAATGAAGAAGGTGCTTTTATTACAAATTGGGTGCTGCAATAAACTCCATGTCTTTTTAACATGGTATGTGATATTATACTCAGACAGCTGTATATGACATTCAGATCATCCTGCAATAATATTGTTTTTATTTTTCAGATGTTTGTTTGGATATCTTATAGTGTTGCTCAGTGTACTATAGAACCAAAGTTTAAAACAATGCTAGTCAGTGTACTATAGAACCAAGGTTTAAAGCAATGCTAGTCAGTGTACTATAGAACCAAAGTTTAAAGCATTGCTAGTCAGTGTACTATAGAACCAAAGTTTAAAGTAATGCTAGTCAGTGTACTATAGAACCAAAGTTTAAAACAATGCTAGTCAGTGTACTATAGAACCAAAGTTTAAAGCAATGCTAGTCAGTGTACTATAGAACCAAAGTTTAAAGCAATGCTAGTCAGTGTACTATAGAACCAAAGTTTAAAGCAATGCTAGTCATAAACAATATGGTGAAGTAACTCTTTATCAATTTCTGTCCCAAGAAAGAAAAAAAAATACTTTTCAATGTAAGGAAAACCATTTCAAATTAGTGGGAAATCTGTTTAAAATCCAAAAACATTGAAAATCCAGCACAAACACATAAAGCCATTTAATTATTCTAATTTTAATCTATGAACGTGATAAAACTGTCCCATCTGAATCAACAATGTCTGCTAAAGTGCCCTTCATCTTTCATTTCTCTTTGGTTTTGTAACTCCCGATGTTATACCTTTTTGTGTTTCAAAAATTCAGGGTCTAGTAGTTTTTTTTATACAAGTTATATCCATAAAAACAACTTGGAATAAACAGTCAGTATGTTTTGCTGGTAAACACATTGGATGATGCAATGTACAACAGATATATTTCTAATGCTGATAACGTAAATAAATATTTGAATGAAAACTTATGAATATGAAAGTGAAAACTGAATTTAAACCAAACACAAAGTTATAAATATTTACATTTTTTGTTATATTTAAAACAATATTGACTGTTGTACCCCTATTTTTGACATTTTTACTCTTTGAGTATGTTTGTTTTGTTCATGCATCGTTGACAATGTAATGGAATTTGATACGACTGTCATACAAGTGAGAGGTTTAGCTAGCTATAAAACCAGGTTCAATCCACCATTTTCTACATTAGAAAATGCCTGTACCAAGTCAGGAATATGACAGTTGTTATCCATTCGTTTGATGTGTTTGGACTTTTGATTTTGCCTTTTGATTTTTGATTTTCCTTTTTGAATTTTCCTCGGAGTTCAGTATTTTTGTGTTTTTACTTTTTTCTTACATTAATATAATTTAAAATAATGTTTGCTTATTTTTCAATAAATCTGGAATGTACAGTTATGAAAAAAATACAGGTGTAACAAAATAAACAAAAATGGAACAACTGAAATGCTGTTAAAAAAATGACAGAAATAGAAAATGAAAAAGTGGTTAAACAAATATCAAAGAATAAATATAAAAGATATAGACAACAAAGTAAATAACTATAATGTATAAATGTGTAAAATGGAATGCACTCTCAAATTGGTTTTTCTTTGGTTGTATATATAAGATTTTCAAATATATTCTCTAATCATTCATTGAGAAGGAATTTATAAAGTATAATATCAAACTCATAGTAGAAATAAATTAATATGGAATGTGTACAGGAACATGTAATATAAGGTATTCAAAAACAATGCAAAGATCATAAAAAACACTGCTATAAATTTAGAAATGTGTGTGTGCATTTATTATTGCAATTGTTGGAATAAAATGGTTTCCCAATAATGCTATTTATAAATGTTTGTTTATATTTTTGGTAAAATCTATCCATGTGCAATTTTTGTAATAACAAAAAAACATCACAAAAATTATAAATTCACAATTAAAAGTAATGCTTAGGACATTGCACTATTGATTAAAGCAGTCATATGAACAGGTTAATGCATAAAAATACCATGAAACACATTTAACAAAACACAACCTCCAAACTTTCAAAAAGTTTATGTGAACCTAATGAAAACTAAATATTTGAAGGTATGAATTCAACACAAACAACATACAATCACTTATAAATCAAAGCCATCTGATCATTATTTCTAAATAAAGAAAGAAGAAAAACACAAAGCAAGCATACAACAAAAACCTGAAAAAATAAACTTAACATTTACTGTTAAATTAAATATAAATATAAGGAGATATGATATTATGATTGGCAATGAAACATCTCTACTATCCATTAATAACCAAATTACAAAGACATATACAGTTTGTAGGACAATTTACAGAAAAACAAATTGTTCAACAAAAAGATATGACTTCTATGTCAGAAAAATTACTATTAATCCCATTTAGTACTGAGTATATTCTCTAAAATCAGAAAAATCAACAACAATATTGAATTCTAGGTTCAAAATTCAGATCACTGGTCTTATTCAGATCTCTTAAAAAAATCATCAGTTTTTAAAATTTCTTTTGCATTCAGATTAGATGGCTGATTTCAAATGCAAGACAATGAGCTTTCATTTCAACTGTTGGACCTTATTAGGATTATTATTTATTATCATTTGTAGAGAATTATTTCTATTAAAATTGAATTATATTTTATAGACAGGAAAAGGATCAAAAGATGTATTATTGTGAAACAATTCCCCACCTAAAAAAACATGGTTCAAAAAACTCAGCAAAGTCTAAATTTGACATTCAGTGGCCATTAATAAATCATTTAAATGAATATCCTTAAAGTAATGTTATCTATGGATCTGAAAACAAGAGCTTTTGGTAAATTTTGGCTGCAAGCTTATCAAAATGTATACTCTTTAAATATTTGAGATGTAGTTCAGATACTTTGTCACCGTTGAAAAATGTCCAAATAATCTGTATTTCACTACTTTTAAAGAATTTTACAACACCAATGACATTGGGTTATGATGACATCACATTTTCACTCAACTCTACTCGACTTCAAAAATAAATCTCAGTTGAGTTGCTTGAAATTGAAAATAATAACATAGAAAAAGCATAATAAATTAACAAGTTCTTGTAAATATTCTTAAATCACTTAAAATATAGAAACAAAATAACATATTTCTTCTAATCAGAAAGTCATAACAAACAAACAAATAAATAAACAAGCACAAAAATAATAAAAAGTTATAATGAAAATAAATTGAACTTTTGAAACTGGGATTTCTCATTGCAATATAAAATGAGTATTGTTATAAACAATCATTCCAAACTTGTTATCTTGTTCAGAAACATGTACAAACGAAATTAAATGATTACCTAGTAAATTACATGTACTAATGTGGTTTTGCATGTGGCACAAAATGTTATGTACAAATTTGTTTGCATACATTATTTTGTTTTTAACTTAAAACCAGCAGTAACAAAGTCAAAATAATGAAAAAGTTATATATAAATGTATTCTTCAATTTGAGACAAAGAGGTGTCTTGTGTAGCATAAATCAACAAAAATGTATGTATATAAAAAAAATGTTTTTGAAAAAAAAAAAATTATCATTGATCTACATACTAGATTGAACCCCTCTTTTAATAATAATAAATTTACCTGTTTAAAACAACATGTGGCAAAGAAAAAAATATTTGTTCAATGTTACCTTATCTAGCATAATGTAAAAGCCCCTCTTTAATACCAATCATACTAAGAACTTTGGTTAAAAGTCACCAACTTGGATTTCCAGATCTTCTCACCTTACTGTAAATAATTTTACAAAGTTACATGTATTAATGTAACCAGAGTCACATATAGGGTACTATATCTCTGCAGTAAACCTCAATAAATGTATGTTTTAAGATTATCCTCTGTATAGAAAAGAAAAAAACAATTTAAACATCTCCGAAATAATTATCTATTATTTCTTTTCTTTCTGGTTGATCTTTCCACTTGCTCTGTCCTATACAGACGCCATCACCTCGCCACCATCGGTTGATATCTCTGTACGACATTGGTTTATGACTGGGAGCTGCATGTAACATAGAACATATCCTACACCAATAGAAAGTGTTCACTGTACCTGCTGTACCTTTCCATTGAAAATATTCATTATATAAATCATCATTTTTGTCCAGTTTATGTAGGTATTCAGCCAGATCTTTAGGTGAATCAAAATCTTCAATGTGAATGAATGAATGAGGTGGCGCTGCTCGTTTGTAATCATTGGGATGTGCCCCCATTACTATGGGAAGAACGTCATGTCTGAAAAGTTAAAAAAAAATAAAATGCATTATGGAAAATATATTTCACATACAAATAAATATTCCTTTTACTCTTTGGTAAGGTTGTTCTCTTTGACACATTTCCAATTACATTTTCTATGTTATTGTATAGCTAAGTATCATATAACTCGTGAATAAATACCAACATAAAAATAAAATGGACAGGTTGTAAGACAATAAGGTTTTATAAATGTCAAGCTGCAATACAATAGTTAAGGTATGTTTATGTTTTGAAATAGACCAAACAGGATTTTTTTTTACACTAAAATAGTATGAAATTCAAAACAGTGTGGATGTGGTCATTGATTGACACATTAAATTCATTCATTGACTGGGACAATTTACGTGAACGTTTGTCTGTAACGACCACTGTTCACGACGTACCTACATAGACATTTAAACTGTGGGGTCACCAAAGGTTTCTTAACGCCTTTAATTATAAAGTAATTCGAAAAAATAATCAGGAATAACCTTTATGTTTTGATTTATATAATTGGTATAAATCAAAACATCGTGTTATTTCTGATTAATTTTTTCGAATTACTTTATTGAGGTGTTGAGAACCTTTGGTGACCCCATAGTTTAAGTGTCTTTAAAAAGTACATAGTGATCAGTGGTCGTTACATACAAACGTTCACCTAAATTGTCCCAGTCAATGGATGAATTTAATGTGTCAATCAATTGCCACAGCCACACTGTTTTGAATTTCATTATATATGTATTTGTCTTGTGCAGCAATAGCATCTTGTATATGTGAAAATAATGAAATAGAGAGATTATTTCAATACAAAAACCATTCTTCATGGACAAAAACAATAACAGTGCTAACATACCTATCCATTTTGTTTGGGAGTGTATAATATTTATTATGTCACTCCCATTTCTTGTTGTGGTGGTATAATACTAATTATGTGAATCCCATTTCAACTTCATTTGTGTTTTGGGGTATTATACCAATTGTGTGAACTTCATTTTGTTTTTGGGTGTATAATACTATTAATGTGAATCCCATTTTTGTTTGAGGGTGTATAATACTATTTATGTGAATCACATTTTAGTTTGGAGGTAAGTTGTATAATTCAAATATTTTCTCTGTAGCTATGACATGTAGTTTTGTGCGAATAAAGTTCATTCATTTAAATTATGACTGTCTTTAAGTGAATCCTATTTAGGTTGAGGGAGTATAGTATGAACTATGTGAATACAATTTTTGTTTGAGGGTGTATAATTCTAATAAGTGAATCTCACTTTAGTTTAGGGTGTATGGGTGTATGATACTAATTATGTGAATCTCATTTTTGGTCCGTGATGTATAATACAAATAAGTGAAGCCCATTTTTGTTTGGGGTTGTATACTACTAAATATGTGAACCCATTTTTGTTTTGGGGTGTTTACTGCTAAATATGTATATACTAGTAATACTAAAAATATGAATCCTATTTTTGTTTGGGGTGTATAATACTAAGTAGTTACGTGAAAAAAAGTAAAATTACAAAATATCCAATCTCTCAATCACAATTTTGTTTGAGGGTGTACAATACTAATTATGTGACTATAAATTGTCTAAATATAATACACTTACGATAAACCGTTGACAAAAAACTTTTCAGTGATGTAATCACGGCAGTTAGAGTTTTCAAATGATAAATAAAATTTATAATCTTTGTCTAACATATTGAAACAATGTTCTGAGTTGTGGCGTGGACATTTATAGGGACCACATGCTCCATAAATATCAACTTGTATATGTTTCCCTAGCTCATCTGCATACTGTCTGCGTCCATTACGAGCTCCGCAGTTTGAAACAAACCATGCCACTTTTTTAGTTTTTCCAACTGCATAGTTTTTATCTTGCTTTTTCGTTATCACATTTGGGTCGTGTGGAACCATTTTTTCATAAGGTGCAACTATTATAGAATCATGTCTATAACTTGCTGTCCAATTAAATACGTTATTAAAGCCTGAAAGACCTGGTGTATGATAAGGTGATTCTAACAAAAATAATATCCATATCTGATTATTTGGTCGTTTAGTCCATGGTTTGCTAGGAGAATGATGGAACATTACAGCATCGGCTGTTTCTGCTGACCGACGGTCATCTGTCACTGTACATTGTTGGACGGGACACTGTTGATCTTCGAATGTTTTCTGACCTTTTTTTAAAGCCCAACCACCAAAACCATGATATAATAATATAGTCTTTAAAGGCACTTGTACTTTTTTTTTCTCTGCTTCGATAATGTGTGGAGGTTTATATCGCATTTGAGCCACAATTCGATCATCGTCATAGTAATCGTTACTGAACCACACGCGACCTTCAACTCCATCATAAGAGACCTTCTTTCCGAAAGGATTTTTTTCTTTGTCTTCAAGGACAAATGCTTCTTCTCTTTTTAATCCAAATTCAGGCCCCAATTTAGATGCATTAGCGAATTTGCTTTTGGAATGGTTTTTGTTGCCAAGAATCACATGTTCGTGCACTTTTTTCCCGGAATATTTGGGCTTAATTGGGATGTGCTTTGTCATACTTGGTCCCCATGGTGCTTCGTTACTCTCAAACATCCATGTATTATTACCATAAAAATTGATAACTACAAACAGAACCAAAGCTGCAACAACGTAAGTCACTAGTTTCCTTAAATGAAATCTCATTTTCCATAGGTGCTAAACTTGAATCATAATTTCATATAATCTGAAAACATAAATGAAATATCTTTTAACATTAAGCAGTATGTTACCTTTTTAACGATCGATCATATCAAAATTTTTTTTTTGACTAGAGTTAACAAGTGTTTCATTTCAAAGGGGTCAGTCATATGTCTTCTAAACTGTAACATATGTTTCAAAAATATAACTGAAAGTTTCGGATTTTTTTCTTACTAAAGTTACTGTATCACTGATAAATTATTAAGTGAAGTAATTTCGTTTCGTGATGACTGCTTATTTTGACAATTTTATTTATTTTGTTTGTTTCGTTCACGCATCGTTGTCAATATAATGGAATTTGATGTGACTGTCATACAAGTGAGAGGTTTATCGCAATAAACCAAGTTCAATGCACCATTTTCTACATGAGAAAAATGCCTGTACCAAGTCAGGAATATGACAGTTGTTGTCCATTCGTCTAATGTGTTTTATCTTTTGATTTTGACACTTGATTAGCGACTTTCCGTTTGGAATTTTCCTCGGAGTTCAGTATTTTTGTGATTTTACTTTTTTCGTTACCATTACTTATAACGTTTAATGCTCAATTCTTTAATAGATACAACGATTTGCATAGTTACTTTGGCTGAACCTGTAGAAAAATTATTAAAAACGTTTCTTTAAATCCTTAATTTTACGGTAATATTGTACTAAAAGCGCGGAAATCACTTTGTGATCCATGTAAACTCATCTTTGAATATAGTTTACATTCGCACAAATATAGATTTTGTCATCATCAAATAAAAAAATAACTAAATTTGTATTCTTTTCAAACGGGGTGGTTTACTACACATCCACGTCCATTTTTTTCTGTATAGAGGTTAACTAACTATTCTACTGCCTGTCGATATTTCCGTTCTCCATTCAGTATACTCAGTCTCTATACCTTACAAGATCAGGGGCGGAACGAGTAGCCATTTTCAAAATTAGAGGTTCCCAAACAAGGATGAAGGGGAGGTTCCAACCATATGTCCCCATTCACACGCATTGATCGTTAAAAAAACAAACGGGGTTCACCCCTCTGGATCCGCCACTAAACAAAATAATATACCTGTGGACACTATTCATTTTGGCGGTATTATGTTCAAGGTTATGGTTGACATTCTGAAATTGTTTTACATCTCACCCCTTATTTTATTGATTTTGCTTTTACATTGTATCACAGATCAAATTTATTCGTTCAGTGTTTGTTCACTTGTGTTTTAATGTCGTTAAAGCTCATTTAATTAATATTTATTTTACAGTGTGTATTTCTATTTTGTGATTTTACACTATTGTGTCAGGTAAGGGTGAAGGTTGGTACCTCAAGTTAAACGTTTAAAGTTAAAACCCGCTGCAATTTTTTTGTACCTGTCCCAAGTCAGGAACCTGATGTTCAGTGGTTGCCGTTTGTTGATGTGGTTCATAAGTGATTCTCGTTTTGCTATATAGATTAGACCGTGAATGGTTTTAGAGTAGTAATTTTTGGGGCCCTTTATAGCTTGGTGCTCGGTGTGAGCCAAAGCTCCGTATTGTAGACCGTACTTTGACCTACAATGGTTTAATTTTACAAATTATGACTTGGTTGGAGAGTTGTCTTATTGGCACCCATACCACATCTTCTTCTTCTTCTTTTGTTACAGAAAACCATCAACGTACTGATGTTTACTTTCCGGCGCATGCCTGGTAAATGTTTTTTAATAAATTTATGTGGATAATTTTTGTCAAAATATAAATTAACAAAATATTTCTTATTCAAAGTTGTTATTGGTCATATATTTTCGTATTTTCAATTTTTACAATTTTTCTTTGTTTTTAATTTATACAATTTTTTATTTAGTTTTTAAATATTACATTTTTATCTGTTTATTTCAGATGAGGGTAAGTATCAAGGAGCACGTCGTGTGTGAGTGCATCCTTGAAGTTTTCTGTAGTACTGTTTTTGGTAATTTCAGGGGTTAGTTTGTTCCAGTCTTTGATGGTTTGACAGAAAAAAGAAAATTTATAGCTGTCTTTATTGCAATGAATTTGTCTGTAGGATTCTTTATTGGTGGATCTTGTAGTAGACTGACTCTGTTGTAATACATTTTGCGAAGGAATGGTAATATTTTCATTCACAATTTTGTGGAACATTATAAGCCTTGTTCGTAGTCGGCGTTATTGTAAGGTTTGCCATTTCATGGTGTCCAGCATCTCAGACACACTGCTGGTGTTGTGATGTCTATTGCACACATACCTTGCTGCCCGTCTTTGTACTTTTTCCAGAGATTTTATATTTTCGTTTGTAAATGGGTCCCATACAGTACAACAGTATTCCAACTTTGGTCTTATGAGTGTTTGGTACGCTCTTTCTTTAATTGTTTGCGATTGGACTTTAAGGTTTCTTCTGATGAAACCTAAGGATTTATTTGCTTTTGCAGCAGTTTGTTGGATGTGGGCGTTCCATTTTAGGTCTGCTGAGATGGTGATACCTAAGTATTTTGCATGTTTTACAGATTCTAAGATGTGTCCATACATGTTATAATAAAAGTGGATGGGATTTCTTTTTGTTGTTATATTCATGATGTTACACTTGTCTGGATGGAAAGACATAAGCCAATCTTTTTCCCATTGTATGGCAGCTTCTAGGTATTCTTGAAGTTTGAGGCAGTCGTTTTGAGTTTTAATTTGTCAGTAGATTATACTGTCATCTGCAAAGAGTCTGATTTTACTATGTTGGATGTAATCTGGGAGGTCATTTATGTAAATTAAGAATAGTATCGGTCCTAGCACTGTACCCTGTGGGACTCCTGATGAGACTGGTATTTTTGAAGATGACATGTTTTCTAAAAGTACTGTTTGCGTTCTGTTTGAAAGAAAGGAGTCTACCCAGTTAATGATTTGATCTGATATGCCAAAGTATTTCATTTTGTATAGTAATCTTTTGTGTGGTACCTTGTCGAAAGCTTTAGCAAAATCCATGATTATAAGATCTGTTTGTATACATGTTCTTGTCGTTGTTTTGGAATAATTCATGTATTAGTGAGATGACTTGGGATTCACATGATCGTTTTGAAGGTCAAGGATCAGTAAATGAACTAGTCCATAGATTTTTTTTAAATTTAGAACTTGATTAGATATTGAAAATATACATCAGAAAATGTAAAAAAAAGTATATGTCACCGACTTCGTTTTCGAGAAAAAATCATTTTTAAATGGTCCGAGAGGGTACTAAATTACATTGAATATATAGGGGGAATCTGTATTTTTCTTCTACAATTTTCTGTTTCCGGTATAAATCACGTAAACCGCTCCATAGATTTTTTTTTTAAATTAACATTTTCTTCCTCTTTGTCTTACGAATTAGATGATGTTAAAAAAAAATATGGTCACCGACTTCGTTTTCCCTGTAGAAGCGACGCAAACTCAAGATTTTGGCAAAAAAAAAACCATCAAAATTCGTGACGTCGTTATTTTTATTAGATAACGTCAAGTTATCATGCTAATTATTTCCAACGTTCTTCGTGTTGATTATGCACGATTAATATGTGTTTCGTATTGATAGATTCTTTTTATCTGGATAATTATCATTAATTTTTATTTTGTATTTCCGATATTCTTTATTCTTTATATTTAGGCACCCCATTATGCTCTTTTTCTTTTTTCTTTTTTTTTTTTGCCTTTTATTCTGCAATTTTTGCCCATTATTCTGTATTCCGTTAACCTCAATCAGACCCTCTTTTATGGAACATTTTTAAAAGAAATTATACGTTATAAAAAATATGATACATGTATGTTCATTATCAATACACATGTCTAAAACAATTACTAATTCAAACAAAAATACATTGCAAGTACATGAACGCAAAAATAGTAAAAACATAAAAATAGAAATCATCAGGTTTACTGTCTACAATCTACAAGTTGACGCAATAAAAGATGTAATTGAAACTATAATTTGGTATGCCCCCGCAACTGAAAGTTGGGGGGGGGGGGGGGGGTGTTACCCCTGTCCCTCTGTCCGCCGTCCTTCTCCTATTATAGTTAATCCGCATAACATCTACAGTTCGAATCCTAGAACGTTTTCACTTTGTTGTCTGTTAGTACATATATTGAAGGTGTGCATGTGGTCAGGGTTGTGATCTTTATTAATATTTGCTCTAATGGGAGATTGTTGAATTTTGTCACTTTTTTGGGTAACCAATTCGTAAATCTCTTAGACTATAGTGTAGATCATCTGTTTGCATTTTTTCTCCGTTCCGATATATGATTTGGCAAATTTTTGAAAACAACGGTTACTTTACTTTAGCAGCGGAACATGTAATAGCTCGTTTTTTGGTACTATATCACGACAGATCGAGTTCTGTCCATATACTACTGCTTAACATCGCATATATAAACAAACATTATATCAACGATTCTACAAATTATTGAAAGAGTGTCGTGCGGTTATTTATACATCTTCAAGTTAACAATTAAAACACGCAGACAAACTGACATCTTTGTAAATATTTTTTTTTGTTCTGCATAAAATTTATTGTATACAAGTCTACAAAAACGTTTTAAAAAGTTTAGTAAATAGTTATTTTTCCATAAGTGTACATGTGTATGCTCGAAGTATATATAGAATCAGTACATGATACACAACATGCGACAAAAAAAGGGGGGGGGGTAGTAATAACAGGAAACTAAATTAAACTAAGGCTTTGATCGATGTAAACTTCAATAAAACTGGAAGTTACACAAGGGGAACAGGAAAATAAGAATATATTGCATCACTTACGACAACCTTTGAATTGACCAGTGACTTTTTTTTATTTATTACTGACCAGCCACAACGAGATGATCCAACGAGTTTTTAAGGGTTTATATGAAGTGTGGACCTAAATGTTCTTTATCTTTAAATACAACGCTTATTCTGTAAAATCCTCAATAAAGAATTTTGTAAAATTCTTCTATTATTAAATGATTTCTTAATTCTGTACATGGTTCTTGTCTGTGTCAACACTGTTGTATTAAATTATTATTTTATTTTCTGTTGTTATTCTTTATAATTTTGCAAACTTTTTTGTTCAATTTTTACATTCGCCAGTATCCGTTATTCTGCAACTCCCTTTGAGATCTTATTATATGTGACAATAAATTAATGTCCTTCTCTCTCTGATTTTCGCTTTTTCTCAAGACATTGCACGGTCTTTGAAGCACGGTGTATTTTCCAGAAGATACATCGTGTAAAACATTTACAAGGAAACCAAACATACGGAGATTGAGATATAACTTAAAAACAGATGTACAAATTAATGTTTAATATGTCTACCAAAATAATCCCCCCCCCCCCCCCAAAAAAAAAGAAAGAAAACACACAAAAAAAAAAAATATATATATAATCGCACACAGGCTGAGACATGACTCGTAAATGTTTGTTTTGTTATTTAGTTCATCCACACAAATGAGGGAGGGGGGATGACCGGGATCGGAACTCCGGGATCGGGTATTTTTAAATACGGGATTTCGGAATTAATCTTTTCGGGATCCGGGAATCTTTTTTTCGAATTTCGGGATGGCGGGATTTATTTTAAATTACTTTAAATTCGGGACCTCTGGATTTCATTTTTTAAAGTCCGGGATTTCGGAATCGGGACCCTTCCTATTTTTTTAGTAGGTATATAGTAGTAGTATGATATAGAGATGATCGATATAATCTCGTTCTCGACCTTCAAGTTTTATGGGTGAAATAGAATTGATAACAGTTCTATTCTATATTTGAGATGCTACTTTCAGGGTACATTTTTATTTTTTATTCGGTTAATTTTTACCCATATATATATATATATATAGAACAATTTCCTTTGAGGAGACAACCATACGAATCAATACTAGTAAGACAATTCTTTTAAGGATCCACTGAATGTTCTTTTATTAGGATAATATTCCATGTATAACTCTTTAAACCATAAACTATTTATACATGTATCTATTAAAAAGATTTGTGTTCTATTTTTAACATCGAAACTTTCAACAAAATTGCGGACGTGAAAGAAAACACCATTAGAAAAAAACAAACACGTCAGAATACAAAATATAGCGATGGATTAATGATCGTGAGACATCATTTTTGTTTATTTTTCATTTGTTATAGTCTAAAAACTGTTGTATGAATATTAAATTATTGTTCCGACCGTAAAGAAGGTTAAAAATTTAAATGTATTATAGTTTAGTGTCATCTATATGACTGACTGACAGCAGCGGAGAATTTATGACCAGTATTAATTTATGTGGTTCATTTCCTTTTCGCTATTTTGAAAATATTTTTAATTGTTCCGAATGGTGTGATAATTTTCAAAATAGGGGATATCTAGTCTTACCGTACAAGACTAAGTTTAGTATTAATGTCCCAAACTTGCACCCCATTCTGCTTATTTCCTGCTACACGATGTCTTTTCCCAGTGAATATAGCATGTATAGGGTTTTTGTATGGACAGTTTTGACATACTACGTATAGAATACAGGGGCGGATCCAGGATTTTGCAAAGTGGGGCGAAGTTTTTTAAATTCGCCGAGCGGCGCGAGGCGAACAAATTTTGGGACCTTTTTTTGGCTAAAAAACATAAAATAAGTGTAAAATGCACTTTTTAAACGGTTCTTGAGGTGGGGCATGTATATTTAATAGTTGCTGTCAAGTGTAAGAGTTGGACATTTTTGATGTTGTATTCTCCCCATAAATTGTCTATCATAAAATTATAGTATGGGTCAAAAGCTATGAACTGATATATTTGATGTGGGACTTGTCAGTAAAAACAAGACATGGAAAATTCTCGCTTGTTGTATGTTAAGTTAGCATAAACTCACAGATTTCTTGTTGTAAACAAGATACACGCCGCGCTATTCGATGAATTTTACAATACGAGCGACACGAGTTAAAAAAGACAAACAAGTAATTTTTATACAAATGTTTGGTTGATATGTTTTACCCAACACAATTGAAAATTAACCAAAAGCTACGAATGAGTCTGAAATGACAACGAATTTATGAATGACGGTCGACAAATGGAGACATAAAGGCCACACCAGCAGGCAGGTTGCAGTCTGATCTTGATAAAAGTATTCGATATATCAGTTCATGCAAACCCCCGTCCCGAAAAAAATACGCCCGTTTTTTATTCATTATGTTCATTTAATGCTATATTATTCTGTTGGAAATTTTCGTTTCTATTAGCCAAAAAGTGGACAAGATTATTGTTTTCAATCTAAATACGGCCAGACTCTCAGATCTTAGACTGCCTCCTCAAACAATGGCTCGAACCTTGCACTTTAAATCTATCCAGAGCTTATACTGACTGGGGATAATTATTCAGCTATGTTATTTTAAGATAGGCGCGGGCGTTTGGGGTTAAACATAATTTCGTAGGTAAATAATTTTAATGTGGAACTTTTTTCATGAGATTATAATAGAGTATAACTTTTTTTGGTTGAATTGTGAAATAGAAGTCAATACGTTCTTGCTCACTCCTTTGTCGCTTTGAAGGTGTCATGATTTTTCATGCTCAGAATTGCAAATGTGTTCCTTTAATTTGAATTTCAAAATGACTAAGTGACGTTTTTTCGACGAACTGGTCAACTCAACCATACCGAATCACTCTACTGTGATGCGACTGCCATATAAGTGAGAGGTTTAGCGCTATAAAACCAGGTTCAATCCATCATTTTCTACATTTGAAAATGCCTGTACCAAGTCAGGAATATGACAGTTGTTGTCCATTCGTTTGATGTGTTTTATCATTTGAATTTGCCATTTGATTAGGGACTTTCCGTTTTGAACTTTCCTCGGAGTTCAGTATTTTGTAGTTTTACTTTTGAAATAATCAGTAAATACTGGCGAAAAAAAATCTGTATATGAAAAGAATTGTCTCATAAAAATTAAATACACGGGAAATGGCAAAGTTTACGAAGTCTAGTCTAAGTCCAAGCAAAAAGGGGGGCGTACGCCTTCATGCCCCCCTCTGTATCCGCCACTACACGCAGTTACTGACAGCTTGTTCAAAGCCAATAACAACTAATAAAAAAATCAAGCATCTAAGACTAAATTCTTACCAAGATTTCTGTAAATCAGTGTTGATTGAGACCCACTGGAAAGAAATGCACCACTATTATTCTGTGTAACAGATTGTCATTGTTGCGTCAACCAGATTGATTTCTGGTTTTACTTCATTTGAATTTTAAAAGTGTAAGAAAAATTGATTTCTTGTCCAAAAATACCGTGTGTTGCACTTATAAACATTTCTTCCTGTTTTTAGAACATGCTAAATGTTTATAATTACATGATTGTGTAAATTAACATTCAAACATTAGATGAATTGCATTTATTTCAAACGTGCCAGAAAACATGCTCATATTCGAATAAGCTGACAATAATTCAAGTGAAACAGGGATGGGGATATACAAAGTACTGTAAAAGAAAAGTATCTATACTAATAAACGAGAAGACCTAATTTTGTGTGTCGCTTCTCTTCCTTCTACAATGAATTAATCATCATGCCTCTGTGTTCTATATAGGTATAGTCGCATTTGTCATCTTTTCTTATGATTATTCAGTTTGTGTTATTTTGGGAGGAAAACGAAAATAAAGGTGTCAGACCACCAATTAAAAATCCCTATCTGTTCAACCGAATCTTGCAATTTTCACAGCTATCTAAATATTTTACCTTAAGTTTAACTTCAAGGAAACCAGGTATATCCTGAATTGTACATGTATCACCTTTCTACATGCCAATTTTCAACCAATGTTTAAAGTCTTATATGAAATTTCTGATCTTGAAAACACAGGTACTACCATAATAACTCCCTGTTTTCTTGAAATCTTAAATTAGTGTACTATGTAGCGCATTAATCCTGAATTTTTAACGCAAACTCATAGACAAGTGAATTTTGACTCAAAATGGTTTAAATATATTTCCCTTTCACCAGAAGTTTCATTTCTGCATATTTGTTGGTTAGTTTAAGTAAACAATGACATCAAAAGTACTATTTTGTGTCAGAGTTCAATATACTGTCGAGACCGCACTGTTTTTCTGTAGAAATAGTGGTGAGCAACAGTGGTCAACAGTTTTCACACTTGTTTTAACTGGTCGGCAGATATCCAAACTCAAACACCTGATTTTCGTTTTGAAGGTCGTCTTCATGACTTTTCATATTCATTTTCAAAATCCTGTAGCATTTCTTCAATTTTAGCAAACAAGTTCTTTCTCCTAGAAGATACATACTTTCCGTCAGATTTACCGTTGTCCCATTGAAAAGTCGCCGGTTGAAATTTTAACATTGCAAAATCTGGTCAAAGGGACGTAATTCGTACAAAACGTCGCAATATTTCGCGGAATCCGCTAGACGGCGTTCATTTACTGTTACTTGACCTTAAATCCATGTTGTAATTCATATAGAGTGTAGTTTGTTTCTAAGTGATTCATCATGCTGCTTGCAAAGATATGTTCGAGTAGTTTGCAAGCTATGCATGTTAAGGATATAGGCCTATAGTTGCCGAGGTTGTGTTTATCCCCTTTTTTGAATACAGGTGTGACATTTGCGTGGTTCCAGTCGGATGGTACTTTGCCTGTTTGTAGTGATCTTGTAAATATTGAAGTGAGGATATCTGTACATATTTCGATGCTTTGTTTTAGTACTTTGCCTGCGATGGTGTCAGGACCAGTTGCTTTATTCGGGTTTATGTTTTTGATTAGTTTGTAAACACCATCCCTAGATATTTTTATGGGTTCCATTATAGGGTGTTTACTAGGACCTTTGTCTGGAATGTTAGTGTTTGCTTCAGATGTAAAAGCAGACTGAAATTGTTTGTTACGTATATTTGCTTTCTCAGATGGACTTCGAGTGCAGTGTACCTTCACTTCGCAGAGGAGCTATGCCGGTGTTTTCGTTTTTCTGGCTTTTAATGTAGGTGTACAGTTTTTTAGGTGTATTATTGAAGCATGGTTGATCTGGCTCCTTTATTTCAATATCGAAAATCATGTTTTTCTAATGTATCTATTAAAAGGGTGTTTTCTTTCACAAAGGTCAGTCTCCTGTCTCCCAAAGTATGCCTGTCAATAAGTCAATCATTCATATCGGCATTTCTGAGTATTCTTCTTTCACACAAGAAAGTAAAAGTGCATATATTCGAATTAAAGTTTATAATGACTCAGTTAATCGATATCAACATGCAGCTTTCCAGTTTTGAAGTATTGAAGAATTTCTACTAATCCTGATGTTTCCAATAAACACAAGGACGTTTTAAAGTTCAACGTCATGTTATAAAGTTCAATGTTATTTTTTTTTAAGTTATTAGAATAAATTGTGAGATTTTATCTGTAAACGGTCGTGGTACATCCTTGAATTAAGTGATGTACACAGCTCTAGGAAACGGATGTTTTATCTAATATTTAGTTACAGTTACTGGTTAAATTGGTCAAGCAGAAGAAGGTCACGATTAAAAATCATGGACCCAGAGTTGCCTTAAGCGACACGTATAAAGATCAGTAATTTTGTAAACATTTGTGCATGTTTTAAAATAATGTCTACCAAATAACTCCAATTTATTTCCACACATGATCAAAATCAGTTTTAATATTCAACTGTTTCAATTGGACACTTAAAACATTCTCAACAATTATTCGATATGATCAAAATGTTATTCAGTGGTTCACATTGCAGTTTTGAAGAGCAAGGAGGAACAGGCTTCTTAATATTGTAACCTGGAGGGGAGGAAGATGTTAAGCAGAACTGCCTTGAAACTTTTTGAGCGGATATTTATTTTTTTCAATATTTAAGATGGCAGATTTGGGGGGGGGGGAGGGGTTATTTTTACGGCGGGACCTTTTAAAGTATTCTGTATTTTAACATGCAACAGTGATACTTTTAGCTTATTAGAGGAATCTGATTATTCACCATAAGTGCATGTCTAAAACTTGATTCAGATGTCATATCAAAATCTATAGTCAAATTGCCCGTATACTCGTTAACCATTGTTTACGCTTTTAACTTTTCATGTCTTTAAAACTTTAAAAACGGAAAACGTTGACAACCATGTTCGAGTCCGATCTTATGTTTTGACGTTTTATTTGGTACATCTTAAAACCAAATACGAAAATATTCGATATTTCATTGTGTTTCTATAGAGTAAAATTCTTTTTTATAGTCAATTATAAAAACGGTTCAATAAATCTCGCTACCGTTTCGTTTAAATTTTACGTCAAAAAGACAGCAAATTGAGAGAGAAAGTAGCTGTGACCCCGAGGGCCGATGTAGTCGGTGACTAAATGCGTGAAGCTCATCTAGCAACGCGACATTGGATTTATCCCATCTTTGTCATTGCCTTCTGTATGTTTTTTAAGTATCCAGGATATCGTGTTTGCTAATGTCAAAACTACGTGGAATTTTAATGCATTGGTTTTCAATTTCATTCAAAAACTTACATGTGTTGATGTTTTGAACGATACAGCTACAGAAGACAAAATCATCGCAAACAGAAGTGGGCGTTTATAAATCTGAATAAAAATATCTGATAAAATAAAATAAAATATTTCTTGCATTTGGTTTCAGATGCAATGCATGGTTATTATTTTCATAATTTCTGATGTTTGCTATCAAAGATCATCAAAGTATTCATAAGAACAGTTTAAGTTAAAAAAAAAAATCTGTTTTCACATTAAATACCGACTTTAATACATGCATGACTTACATCTTATATGCATTTATAGAACACCAGTTGTATACATACGAGTACAAAGAGGGCGAGTTCCGGTGAGGACGTACCCCCTCATTTTTTTTTTTTATCGATAACAAAATTATTTGTGTTTTATAAAAAAATCATCACAAAAAAAATATGATTCAGTCCTGTTTTTACGGTAGGTCAGAGTGCTACTTTCATCATCATGGACCCTCCCATGTTTTATTTCTCGTTCTCCCTACTAACCTTATATATTGGATCTTATAGTATGTTGTACCAGATGGGACAGATAATTTATCAATTAACAGCACATGTATGCATGTAATTTTTTTGTGGATAACTCCATCAATATTTATCAAGTGTTTAATTGTGTTTTTAAAACAAATCGAAATATTACTAGAAGGTAAAGAAAATCGTTCATTAAACAGGTTACTCAGTATTTTCAACCACATCCCAAATCCTTTTTTTTTTAAAATTCGCCAGTACATGAAGTTTTAACTTTACACCGGTTTTAAAATAAAAATATTCTGTGACATTTTTGAAAAATCTTTCACTTTATTATTTAGAGTATGGTACTTATATTCCACATAGCTGATGTGTACTTATATTCCACATAGGTGATGTGTAATTATATTCCACATAGCTGATGATGTTTAAGGTTTGGTATACCGCGTCAGTTTCTTGCTGTCCAAAATTTTGAACATTAGACTTAAAATGTTCAATGCATTAAATATTACAAATCAAATCAAATCATATCAAACTGGTAAACATGAATATTTATTTGGGGAGGTTCGACCCTCGACGTAGAGTTAGTTAGCCTGTGATAGACTGTGATGCCCTCTGTACTTTACAAAATTCTAACAATATATTTTTTAATGTGGTCCCATGCTGAACTGTTGTAAAGGTCATTTTCTTTCCACAGTTAAAATTTAAACTACGGAGATGTTTTCCAGTTTTACTTGAGAGTATTACTTACTGCACATGGACTTAAGTGTGTAGTGGGTACAAGTGGTGCCTTGGGTTAGCTTGATTTCTAGCGGGACCATCAAATCATTATTAGCTAAGGTACCATCTTCCTTAAATCATTAAATCATTATTAGCTAAGGTACCATCTTCCTTAAATCATTAAATTATTGTTAGCTAAGGTACCATCTTCCTTAAATCATTAAATTATTGTTAACTACTATACTTACAAAATACAATTGCACATGTAAATAATCTACTTATAAACGAACAGAGGTCATTGATTAAAATGATATTGACAAACCAAACACACCTATCGTATGTTTGTGAATCAATTTATAATTGACACTAGGTTTTAAATTTAGATTGAAAACATATTTTTAAACTGACTTTTAAAACTGGTTTCACAATGTTAAATACTGTCCCTAATGTCGATTGTTTCTCTGCTTAACTGTTGGCTTAGCTTAGCCCAAAATAAGCTAATAATAATGCCCGTGTCACACTGTCCCGATTTTTATATACGATGGACACCCGAATGCGAAAATTGTAAGTTCGTACGAAGTTGGTCCCGATCTCGTTTAAAATACCAAAAAGTGACCGAAGCAAGTACGATGAATAACGAAGTCTATAAGATGGTGCAGAAATTATATACGATAGCAAAAGATGGACATACGAAGGTTAACCGAAGACGGGTATTTAAGCTTCGTATCTCAGCCGAAGCCTACACGATGGATTACGAAGGTTACACGATGGATTACGAAGGGTACACGATGGATTACGATGATGGCGCGATGGCCTTACGATGTCTAAAAGATACGAACAGAATTTCGACAATATATCGTTTCTTTACAAGTCTGCCATGCATGGAGGGAAATCGATCTTTTTGTCTAATTCTTATAAAACTTAGTTCATTATCCCCTCGCCTACTACATGTAAGTTGCGTGTAGATACAATTGTTATGGACACTCTAAAACCAAAATGCTCAAAACTTGGTATGGTGTTACTCGTTAAGAATATATTAAGCGCTATTGACTTTAAAGTTCAAAGGTCAACGTCACAGTGGCAGTTCTAATACAAGGCAATATCACCCTTGTGGACACTCTAAATCCAATATGCTTCAAAAGATTTTAACCACATTTGGTATAATGTTCCTCCTTGTAATGACCTGACATTTTTTACGTTCAAGGCCAAAGGTCAAGGTCATGCAGATGGACTTGTTTTTTTCTCCTTGAAATAGCATAATACACAGGAAATTGGTTGCTCATTTTTTTACCTGCTGGTTCTAAAGACAATATTAAAGGTATTTCCAGTTACTGAATGTTTTGGTTGATTTCTAAAAAAATAGTTTATGTATCAAATATGCATATTCAGTTTACCACTTTCTGCATGTGTCATATACAAATATAGTGTCCATATTTGTCCCCAATATGTTAAATACGAGGGGATGCCACGCTCTGCATTGCCTTGTTTGAACTGTAAAATGTGTGCACTAGTCTGAATAATCACCCATAATTATGCCCATGTTTACTGATCTATTTTAAAGGTAAGGTAATGGGTTCGTTGATCCCTTTTATTCAAAAAGAGCTCTTTCCAGGAGAATATCATAATATTATAGACAAAAGGAAGGATGTGGGGAAAGCAACAAATGCGGCAAAATATGACATATAGAAAACAAAATGGTTATGGAGTAAACATTCGTGTGACAACAACATAGAAGATACATAAAAAATCAGAATAATGAAGAAAAAGTTGGTTTCCCTATATACGTGTACCTGCAGTGTTGGTGTACGAGGCGCGTTTATGATTTTCATTATGTTACTTGATATGAAAAATTGACAAAAAATAATATTTTACTTGTAAAAGTAAATCCTGAGCCTGTAATAGCTGCTCTTCTTGTTCCATTTGAATTAATAGAAACAACGCTGTCGCCTTTCTTGTTCTCATAGAATCATATGATATGAGCTCCATGTTTTGTGAACGTCTTTCTTAACTGTCGTACTAGACTGACCAGTGCATATCGCGCATGGCACTTTAAATGTGTTTTAGCGCGAAAATTAACTTACATTTAGCTGGATTTATTGCTGTCGTAGTTCCATCTTGTCGCCGTCGTACTTTTATTCGATGGCAACACGACGGGATTACGAGGTCTTCATGAAGTCGTGTTGCCATCATAAGACCTTCGGGTACCTTCGTGATTCATTCGTGTAGACATCGTAATGTCAAAACTGCCCAATAGAAACGATGGAAACACGAATGCAATACGATGTGCAAAGATGCATTCCCGGTGACATTACGATGGTGAGGATGGTGATACGAACTCAATACGAACCCTCAACATCGGACGCACCTTCGGGGATTTTTTAACATGTTAAAAAATTTAGAACCCTTCCCGAAGTTGCCCCCGAAGGCTAGAAAAAGTGGCCGATGGTTCTATGATGGTTAAAGATGGCACTACGAATAGCCCGATCTGGATACGATCAGTCCCGATTTTGAAAATTTCCATTATCGTATTGCCATCGGCGAAAAAATCGGGACAGTGTGACGCGGGCATAAGCTAACACCGATTTCGTGGTTCAGCTAGCAAGCAAGCTTATCGAAGATACTACCTTTACCGCCAATACCCACGTATATGTGTTGTAAGATAAAAAGTTAACCTGGAAAAGTTCATTGTATTATGCATTGGCAATCTGTGTTAAGAGTTTATCGTGAAAGACATTTTATTTATTCATAAGTAATCAATAGAAATTACTGTAAAGATGTATAGGTCTAATTCAATGTGGGATGGTGCCAGTCAGATTGGAAACTGGTCGTCATAAAATACATCGGAATACATTTCTGGACCTATTATAAATGGAACCACATCTAACATTCTACTATTAAACTGTTTATTCACAGGTTCACATATTCTTTGGAGAATTATTTTTATTTATTTTGACCTTTTCTTAGAAAACGGTGATTTATATGTTTCTATGAACTAACAATATTGTAGTTGGTCCTTGAAATATGTGCCAGGACAGAGATATATTGTGTTGTATGTCTAATGTTGTATTACATGTCTCTGAACGAAACAATCTACATTTAAACTCATCTTGACTTAAATGCGAGATGTGGGTGTCAACTATAGAAAACCGAAGCGTGTTTACATGGCACATTTATCTTTTGCTGATATATTTAATATCATGCTGTTTATTTCCTCAGAAGTTGTGGGGTTCGTGAGCATTAAAAAAAAAACATTTACTATTTTGTCCACGTGTTGGTTTAACTTTTGAAAATCGAAGCTTTGGGCGCGAATTCAGCAATTTTGAAATGAGGTTAAAATGGGGGAACAGCATAAAATATTCACATAATTAATTTCTAATTAATAAAAATCAGAAAAAAGGGGCACAACCCATGGATCCCCCTTTTCTGGATCAGGCAATGAGTGTGTCAATAAATATATACTTTGCTGTTATATTAAGTTTGCTGTTTATTTCTTTATTAGTTAACTTATGGGGTCATATAAACATAAAATACATTTAATATTTTGTCCAAGTGTAGGTGTCAACTTTTGAGATCTTTAGAGAATCGAAGCGTGTTTATTTATACGTATATAGTATGCTCTAAAATATTCTGTTAATTTCCTTATTGTTATGTGGTCTCGTGAGCATGAAAAATAAAAGATTTACTATTTTTTCCACGCAAGATTATTTTATTTGTTTACTTCTCTTATACTAATTGTTGTAGATTTTTCATATGTTGACTACATTGTATATATTGGTTAATTTAGACTATATATTGGTTAATGTAATTTACATGATCCTGATACAAAGTTGGTGATAATTAATAAATATGATAGGTTAATTTATAGTAGATATAATCCGACCGTTAATTACAGAACTGTCCACGAGTTCTCACATGCCATATTTAATGTGTCCCAGTCGCTGATATTTTTTCGAGCGACAACAATTTATATTAATCAAATAAAAGTGTTTTTATCAATTCATTAATAAAATACCTCTCACTGGAATTATAAAATCTTTTAAATTAGACCACTTTAAGCAGATCGATGTAATATATATACACGTACTTACACGTTTTATAGTGCGTTTGGATTCAGATTAGACCTTGGTTTTTTTAACACGTTTCACTTACAAGAACAAGTTGCATCTGGGCTAAAATATGATTAATATAATAGACAGGTTGCATGAGAAAAGGTTGAATAACTTCCTTTTTTATAACATTTACCAGCAAATCAATTACTCTTAAAATTTACATATTCGTTTCTCACATTTAACCATGAACGCATATTTATGCAAGTTATAAATTCTTGAGTCGATATACACGGGAGAAAATGTAAATTAGTAATATTGGACGCAACATTTGAACTTATAATGTTATTTAAGTGTGTAAAATAATGGTGTCATTTCGTCAAATTAGACACAGACTAACCTGCCACTTAAAAATGAATACCATATCCGATTTAGTGCATCTAATACACAGCAATATACGAGACTAAAAAATCGCCTCAAACAGGATGTTATATTTGTTTTAATTTGTGTATATATCTTAATCTTCTCATATTTTTTTAAAGTACATTTGCCTATATGTTCAATACCTGTATTGTCACGAACGCGAATTAGCTAGGTAATAAATACATAACCTAACCTGTTTTTAAAAATACAACAGTAAACATTGCTGGTATTGATTTCTGTTTAGACTATAATACAATTGCCAATAATGCATGGGTTCTCATTTTTCTCATTTGCTCAATTCAAATCATTCTCTTTTTTCTTTTTAATTTAACGAAATCGCATCCAATTTGAGATTAAAAACACATTATAAGTAACCTTGTCAATTTGACTTACCTGCTTATTTTACATGGACATGATAAATTCCATGGTTTGTTCCGGGTGGATAATGGCGATTATAGTTGCACAAATTGAACCCCAAAACGACATTGTAGATCGTTTTCAATCACACAAATCTTCAGTCATCCATGACAGTGTTTATGAAATTTAAAATTCCTTCTCCTGGGTATTTGATATACACTAAAACGTTATTTCAATACAGGTAAATATATCTGAACAGGTAAAGCTAAATATAAACCAGATCATGTGATAGCCATTATTCCATTCTATAAAATCCACCAATAAAACATTATTTCATATTTAAATACAAACTTATTGTCCTATCCAAACATGCTCTGTAATACACTTGTTCGTCACATTCAATAGATTAGCCGGATCGATCGCTCGTCGCGATAGACTTTATTGCTTAGATTTTTACAATACATGCGAGAAACAATTTTCTTCTGATTAATTATTAATCCCTCAGTAATCCGGACACAACAAGGTATTAAAATATTAGCGAAGCAGTCATGTCAACATGCAATGTGAAGAAATGTATTACATCAGTCAGGTGCAAATCATCCTCTTTAGTTGTATAAAGATACGATTTAGTCTGGACCCTTGGGTTTAAGATTGTTCCTGTAGGGGAATGTATTGACTATGTAGAAACAGACTTTCCTTTGATATAACTGTTCATTTATTAAACCACAGTCTCGTTGACCTACCGGCTTGTTTGTTAATTAGTAGTTATCTGGTTATGTCGAGATTAAAAACGATTAGGTGTAAATATATAACGTGAGTGATTTTTCACGTTTGTACATGGTTTTCTTTGTTCTTTATCTTGTTAATACTGGATGCATCTGAAATGCAAGAAAATAACATAGTTACGTTAATTCAAAGTATTCTTCAAATTTAAGACAAAATATGTGATGCAGAAATTTATGCAATGAAATTACATTAAAGAAGTCACATATAAACAGCTATAACCGTCCTTTCCCGATCAAGATACTTTAGTTTTACACGGGGAAACACGACACAAAAGGGACAATTTTTCCTTGTCGATTGTGAAGTTTCCTTTTTGGACAGTGACATACTTTTTGGCACCGTCTTACGGTGTTTTTATACATATGCAAACCCACCCGATATGCCAGCTGTCTCTGTAGAGACGTTTTGGATTTCTATGAACGTAATCTATGTTTTACTTGTAAATCATTTCGTAACAACAAATTAATTATAACCCCTTACTAAATTCTGTCGATAACTATAATTTTGCATAGCACAAGGTGATGTTTTTCTCTGTCTTAAATGAGTCTTCACACTTAATCCATTGGAAGTTAGATGTATACTGATTGCTATTATAGTCTTAGATAAAAAAAAAATGTTATTTGCTTTGAACTTGCTTCCAGTAACTGTAAGTACTCTCAAATCTGAACTTTGTATCTTTTATGTTTTTTAGTGTCAAACGCGGTAAGGAACTTAAGAACGCTGCTCAGTATCGTTAGCTTGAAACAGGAACACAAAGAAGAACACGGCTATGGTAAACTTGGAACAGGAACCTAAGAACGCGACTAGGATTAACTAATGTCTGTTTGTTTTGTTTTGAGAGGTTTAGCTAGCTGTAAAACCAGGTTTGATGTACCGTTAAATGCCTGTACGAAGTCAGGAATATAACAGTTGTTACCTATTCGTTTGATGTATTTGAGCTTTTGATTTTGCCATTTGATTACGGACTTTCCGTTTTGAATTTCCATTTGAGTTCGATATTTTTGTTATTATAATTTTTGGGACAGGAACATAAAAAAAGCAGCTAAGGGCTAACTTTGGACAGGAACATAAAGAACGCTAATAATGTCAACTTGAGACGGGAACATAAAGTACACTGCCTGGGTTAAGTTGGAACAGGAATATAAAGAACACGATTATGTTTAACTTTTGACAGGAACACAAAGAAAGTGGCTATAGTTAACTTGGGGCAGAAACATAAAGAACACTGCTAATGATACCTTGGGACAGGAACATAATGAACGCTGTTAGCGTTAACTTGAGACAGTAATATAAAGAACGCTGCTAATTTTGGACAGGAACACACATAAGGAAAGCGGCTAGGGTTAACTTGGGACATTAACATAAAGAACACTGCTAATGTTAACTTGGGACAGGAACATAATGAACGCTACTGGCGTTAACTTGAGATAGTAACATACAGAACGCTGCTATATTTAACTTGGGGAAACAAAAACATTAAGAACGCAGCTACCGTTTACTTAGGACACAGGAAAATGAAGAACTAAAACACGATCCGTGCATTCTGTGCGATATTTTGTTATATAAGGTTTGATTTACTAGTTACTATACTATATATAAAAATATTAATTTTCGCGAACCATTTAGGTCACGGAAATTCCAAAATATGGCATCAGTAAGGAGAGTTGTGCAAATAATGTGAATACACAGAACCCCCATCCAAATTATCTTTAGCTAAAAGTATTCATCATTTTCTATTTTATATGTACTAACAACATTCCATTTTTCTATAATTTCGATTAAAATATTCCAAAATCTGAGTTAAAAAAAGTCAAATGCCCAAAATAAACATTGTCTGATTGGTTGAAGTACTGTGGCGTCAATGATAAGCATAGCAAGCCTCGATGTAAAGCACACGCTTCACATGAATAAGGAGAGTTTTACAAATAATGTGAATACACAGATCCTCCATCCTATTTATATTTTGCTGAAAATGTTGCAATGTTCATCATTTCTGTTTTGATTCTGCTAACAACATTCCATTTTTTCTTTAATTCCGATTTATATATGTGGAACCCGCAATAAAAATAGATGGCCTCAATGATTTAAACGCAACGCAAAAAATTCCGTTGACCCTGAATTCAACGGATCGATAATAGCATCATCACCATCAACAAAATGTTTACCGTTATCTTTGTGAAATTTCAGTTATATAGTTCTTTAATTAGAGAAATTTTGGTAAGTATTACTTATTAATGTTAAGGTTCTACTGATGTGCTCCTCTAGACCTTTTTGACGGTCCGTTTTATCCCATTTATCTCAATATTATCTCCGATGACAGTAATGTCAACCCGACCTATTCGTGTCAAAAGTGAAAATCGCATCGATTTATTGAACTAATTTCTTCTTAAACTGTGCATGCATTATTTCTGTATTATATGATAACCAATCACATTCACGTTGCATGTTTGCATGAAAATGGTCATGTATTAGTGAATTGTAAGGGCGATGCAACTTGAGGTCAGTGCGCGATCACGTGACATTATTATTTGTAAACAAATTTAAAACATGCTCCCCGTGTAACACGTGTCTGAATTATCCCAGATCACACTTACTGTTTTGTCAGATTCCCATATCCCGCTTACACTATGTACATGAGCAATTTTCATTTTTTTTGTCATTTCCGGGGTCCTGCAGAACCCCATTTCCCGTTTTCACGACAGATCTCATTTCCCGTTTTCATGACACAATAATTTGACTTTCACGTTTCACGCTTGCGAAAAATTGTCAATATTGGTCACGCTTAGACCCAATGAGAACCACACACTAGTCAGTATTTAACTTCACCCAAAAAGATGACTCAACTTCCCTCTATATTTAAAACCTGCATACTAATTTAAATAGCATTTGCTCCCCTTGAACACTATTTGGCCCCTTCCGTGTCATTTCCCTTTAAATTTGCTGAAAAGTCATACTTTAAGTCCATTTACAGTAACGGCTAATATTTGATTTTACCATCTTAATTTCAATTTTCATATTGAACACATTTGACCATTCAATATGAGTTCCCATGTATTTTTGTCATATATGAAGGAGGTTTTAGGTCATGTTTTCCTAAACACCTTATTGCTATTTGTCTGTCTGGATTGTTAAAACCACAAAATCAAATATTGATGAATATGCAAGTTTTCAACAATCCCGGAACATTAACAAATTGTCATTTCCGGGGTCCTGCAGAACCCCATTTCCCGTTTTCACGACAGATCTCATTTCCCGTTTTCATGACACAATAATTTGACTTTCACGTTTCACGCTTGCGAAAAATTGTCAATATTGGTCACGCTTAGACCCAATGAGAACCACACACTAGTCAGTATTTAACTTCACCCAAAAAGATGACTCAACTTCCCTCTATATTTAAAACCTGCATACTAATTTAAATAGCATTTGCTCCCCTTGAACACTATTTGGCCCCTTCCGTGTCATTTCCCTTTAAATTTGCTGAAAAGTCATACTTTAAGTCCATTTACAGTAACGGCTAATATTTGATTTTACCATCTTAATTTCAATTTTCATATTGAACACATTTGACCATTCAATATGAGTTCCCATGTATTTTTGTCATATATATGAAGGAGGTTTTAGGTCATGTTTTCCTAAACACCTTATTGCTATTTGTCTGTCTGGATTGTTAAAACCACAAAATCAAATATTGATGAATATGCAAGTTTTCAACAATCCCGGAACATTAACAAAGATGTGTGTGAGAGGGTGAAAATTACCCTTCTGATGTACTGATATTTTTAGCACCCCAAGTGAGAATCTAACTCAGGACTTTCAGCACTGTAGCCATCGGTCTTAACCACAAGATCACGAACTCACATTTGATGAACTAATTTCTTCTATATTAACTGTACGTGCATAAATTCTGTATTATTTGATAACCAATCACATTCACGTTGCATGTTTGCATGATAATGGGTTCTGTATGAGTGAACTGTAGTGTATTGCAAAATTAATGCAAATTGTGACGTCAGTGCGCCTTCACGTGACATAATTATTTGTAACCAAACCGGCTTCTCATGTAATGTAACGGTTTATTTCGTCCTCTGTGATATTTTATCCTGAGGATAATTTGTCCCGGTAATTTTTTTCCAGGCATGGTATTTCATTTCACAGGTTGATTTTTCCCAGAGGAGTGAAAATCTATCAGATTTCTGTGTTATGCGGATAGTATGTACGGGTATATATTTGCCGTATTATATTTCACAGAACCGTGTGAAAAAGAGTCCCATTAACTACTATGTAAGTTACTCTCAATCAATATATACCTGACTATAATTATAAAATGTTTACAAAGGTAAGCAACTGTCTAGGGCCAGGTAAGGGAGGGGGAAAATTAGTATTAGTACTATTTCGCAGAACGATAAACAGATGCATAGACAGACCAAGGGGGTGGGGGAAATTTAGCTTATGACATATATGTAAGAAATCATTGAAGCTTGATGGGAGTGGGCAACCCTCTGGTCCATCAGAGCCCCCACACCTTTTTGAAAAGTTCTGGATCTGCCACTGAGATTTGCAGGTTTTCTTAGTAAAGATACCTTAAAATATCACAAACTGTGTGCTTTCCAGACCATAGTTTACATTTTTTTTCATATTTTGCCGTGTCAAAATGACCTAAATTTAAAGGACAGTATATAGACCCAAAAATGGTATATCACATTCTACACATCAAGATTTTAGCAGGAAAGACTGCCATTGGAGTTTTTAACCATTGTGACTTTTTAATTTGATCTACTCCACTAATTAAAGTCGTTGAAGTAGAATATTTAATGTAGGTTTGTCCACATTTTGGTATATATTAATACATGTTTAGAAATAATGTTGAGCCTGTTCCTAGATGCCTGTTATAGACTTCAATATTTATTGTTTATTGAAAATAAATGGAATCAATTCTTTCAGAAAAGTTTAATTCTATGGAAATGTATCCCCCCTTTTATAAGTTGAAAAGGCTACATAGAGGTCAATATACAGTCTCCAACAGAAAACCAAAAAAGGAAAAATAAAGTGAATTTTGGAGAATTATTAAATGTACATGCATTTGAAATATTTAAGATATATTGTTTCAATTTTTTTAGTTCTAGGTTCCACATAACTACCATTTTAGAAAACGATTTCAATGCTAAGTCTATTAGTGGGATATTTGATTTTCATTGGTTGTAAATATGGAATCTTATTCAGTGGCAAAGGAAATAGACACTGACAAGTCTTAGATAACATTTTATATAGTTTTGAATTTTTCTTCTTCAGTTGACTAAAATTAGATGGAGGTGTGTTCTAATTTCCAACAGAGGAGCAATCAACCTATATCAATATGTGCATGAAGCAAATTGATAGTTGCTAGATACTGAATGATTATATCCACAATAAAGGTTTAACCTGTGCATATATACTTAAAACAAGATAAAAAAGTCATGTCTTTTTCAGGACTTCTGAATCCAATCATGTAGTATGGAATGTTATTGAGATATGGTTTGGGTGGATGGATGGTCATGAAGGACCTGTAGTACAAAGTATATCACTGGATTTAGCTCTTTGTCTAAGTGTATTATTAAAGTACTTTGCTTTGAGCTCAGTTCATTGTTATGCAATTCATTCTTTGTGAAATTAAGATTTGACAGACAACTCTAATGGACAAGGATTTGTCAAAGTAGTATCATCTCTATGTACAATGTAAGTATTCAGGAGATAAAAGCATTCTATTTTGATTTGAACCATACATTTTATAAAAAAAAGTGGGAACAAATTTACCGGACAATGCTACTCCCACTACTAGCAATATGATGCTAGGTTGTTTTAATACATCTGTATTGCCTGCTGATGACTCGGCCCTGAGTGTAAACGGTCCTTCAATTAGGAGGAAAAAAAATTATAAGGCCTATCCAGTCTAAGGGAGCTACCATTTGATTTTTATGGGGGGAGCTAGGATGAAGTTTGAAAAAAAAAGGCAGGACAGGATTTTGAGTAAAAAAAAAAGGCAGGATGAGTAACTTGGCAAAAAAAAAAAAGGCAGGATGACAATTGTTGTAAAAAAGTCAGGATAAGCTAAGAAAAAAAGAGGCAGGACCGAATAGACTGAAAAATAAAAAGGCAGGACAGAGATTACAACTAAAAAAAAGGCAGGACAAAATTTTTCATCCTAGCCCCCCCCCCCCCCCCCCCCCCATAAAAATCAAATGGTAGCTCCCTAATCGATTTCTAAAACTATACTTCATTGCACATGTTCAACATTTTTATACAACCACAAAAAATTTGGGGTCGTAAATTGGTATCCTGTCCGAAAGATGGTTTCTGGATAATAACTTTATTATAAGTCAACAGAAATCAACAAAATTATAACACAACGTTTATAACCACAAAAGGAAGCTTGGGATTGATTTTGGGGGTTATGGTCCCTAAGGTTTAGGAATAAGGGGTACAAAGGTGCCCAAAACAAGCTTTAATCTAGTGTCGGTTTAAAAAGTTGTGTATAAGTATTTCAATTGTTCTGAAATTGTACCACAATGTTTAATACCATAAGTAGAAGGTTCGGATATATTGTGTGGGTTATGGGACAAACAGTCTAATAATTACGGACCAAAAACAAACATTTTTGTAAATTCAAGACCCTTAATTGGAGTTTGTCCAGAATGGTTCTTGAATTACCTAATACCAATGCTTTATGAAATCTTCTTTGAAAATTGGAGTTATCTTTCTTTGTTCAGTCAACTTAAATCAATTATACAATATACAATGCAATATTCACTTTATTACCAACTGATAAATTAAAGCAGTCATTAATAACCATTCAGTGATTGCAAGCACTTTCTAGGGTATGCCCTTTTACAAATGGAAAAATTATACATTTTTTTAGTTTCTGATCTCTTAACTGAAGTTTGTCTCCTCTAAATGTTTCTCAATTCAGAAATTAAAAAGAAAATTTCTTTAGATATTTTTGTTTGAAAGGATTAATATTCACCAGCATAGTGAATTGCTCCTAACACAAAAGCAAAACAAATATTTAAGTTCATTAGACCACATTCATTCTGTGTCAGAAACCTAAGCTGTGTCATCTATTTAATCACAATTCAAACTCAGAGCTGTTTCCAGCTTGAATGTTGTGTCAATACTAGCCCCAACTGTTCAGGCTTCGACCTCTGCAGTCGTATAAAGCTGGGCTCTGCGGAGCATCTGGTCCATTCATTTGTTTATTTTTCAATTTGTGTGAATTAACATAGTTACAGTAAATGCTAATTACTGCACTTTCATACCACAACAAATATTGTATTGGTACATGTATCACTCAAATGTGTATCCATATAACAAAAAAAATGAAAAGGAATAATTTTGCATTACCTTTTGAATACTATGACTTTTTAGATATGTAGACATATTAAGACTCATTAGTAGATGTTGATAATATTGGCTTAAAATGCTTGAAATTCTATCAGATTACTTTTGGAGCAGTTATGAGTTTTGAAATTAGAAAGATCATATCATATGCAACAAGTGTAGTAAGTTTCAAGTTGATTGGAATTCAGCTTCATCAAAAACTACTTTGACCAAAAACTTTAACCTGAAACTCCCACTTCCATTTTCTATGTTCAATGGACCGTGAAATTGGGGTCAAAAGTCTAATTTGGCTTTAAAATTAGAAAGATCATATCATAATGAACATGTGTACTAAGTTTCGAGTTGATTGGACTTCAGCTTCATCAAAAACTACCTTGACCAAAAACTTTAACCTAAAGCGGGACAAACGAACGAACGGACCCACAGACCAGAAAACATAATGCCTATCTACTATTGTAGGTGGGGGCATAAAAAATTTAATAAATAACACTCATAATGCTCAGATTGGTTGTCATCGTGCAACATAGTTAATAACACCATATAGAAAAAACATAGAACTCATTTTGTCATAAGACACTGTCAAACATCCATACATACTATCCACACTCATCTGTGTCCACACTTGTATGTGTTTAATAAAAAATATAAATCTCGTCGCCTTGTATTCTGCTATTATTTTGATTGGATAGTAAAGATTTTAAAAAGTCCTTAGCGGTCGTGTTTAGACAATCGGTCTATTTCATTAAAGATCGTGATTAAAAAAACTATGAGTTAAGCCTTTTATATTAATTGGAGAGTACAACAATATACAATGACTTTACATTAATAGAAAATACATATTTTATTTGTACTCTCAAGTTAAAAACGGAGCAAACTTTGATTTTTCCTGTTTCTATAGTTGGTACAAATACATTTAACGTTTTCCAACAATGCACGGATATTGTTTTTGCCTTTAGAATATGAATTACTAGTATATAATATATATGTTCAGAACTCCAACGTTGCAAGATACCATTAGAATCGATTACTGTTGTAGCGGCGCTGATCTTAAAAGTACAGTGTTTTATTGTCTGTTTTTGGTGATATCAATATTCATTACAGCGTCCGTCGTCACTATCTATTGTTATCACATTCTATACAAAGCTATAATGGTATGTTATGTATGATAAAACGGATAGACATAACATTGTTTCGATGGAAAGTGACAAAAAGTCCTGGGCATACTAAGTATCATATTGTATTAACCATTTGTCATTATGATTTAGCCAATCAAACGGAAATCACCAAGTCGTACCTTATCGGTTGACAATTGAGTACTTTAGGCGTATTTTATATGTCAATTACAAGTAACATGTTATTTTTGTTTGTCATTCAATCGCAAACAAAGTCTACGCCACTGCGATTAGCCACAATCAATCAATCAATCAATCAATCAATCAATCAATCAATCAATCAATCAATCAATCAATCAATCAATCAATCAATCAATCAATCAATCAACAAATCAATCAATCAATCTACAAATCAATCAACAAATCACAATCAATCAATCAATCAAATTATCAATCAACCAATCAATCATAATTTAAAACAAATTCTAATTTCCTCGGGTTTATTTTGTCCAAAATACACCCATTCAAGGCGTGTTATTGTGAGTTTCTGTTTTTTTTAAACTTTAACCTAAATGGCCCAAGATTATTTAGATTTAATTTTAATTAGATAGTCAATTTTTAATAACCCCGTATCACCTAATCAGAAGCCGCACTAGATAACAAAATACTTCGTTGATTTATTACTACAGGTTCAAAGATTTCCAAAAGAATAACTTACATATTTCAATTTTCTCAATTCTTTCTTATGAAATATATAATGATTAATGAAATAGTTTGACATTGGTTCAAAGTAACCATATATTTCCTTCTAAAATGGAACTAAAACAGCGTTTTACAATTTCCCTATGATTGAGATCGCTGAAAGCATCATACAACTTATCTGTCCCATCAAGTAAAAGCTTTTCAAACTTCCAAGATGATATATTTTTTCAAAATTCCGATTTATACATCATAAGGTTTTTCTCCTAAATAATATCATCATTTTGATATATATAAAAAAGAAAGAGTAGTCAAAGTAAAGACGAAAGCACTGCCATGAGAATTTCTGTAAATTGTTATATTACATGTTTATTTTGCCTTGTCGTGCTTTTATGAATATTTATGCTTAGTCTTAATACTTAAATATGTCTCACTTGCTGTTCTTTAACTCGTAGTCTTTAATTAGAAAATGATTGATCAAAATATAGCTAATGTCCTCATACTGTAACGTGTGTGTAAATAAATATATGATACACATTGAGGGCGTTAGCCCGATTGGATGTACTAGGTATCTAATTTACACCTAGGTATTATTGCAAATGCAGAATGATAGTTTTCAATAAAAAAAAATTATCCAGCAAATTGACCATATGTTACAGAAAAGCATGATAAATGCAGGGTATCTAATTTCATTTAACGACTATCTTTTTGTTGTAAATATAAATTCAACAGGTGATATTGACATTATATGACTGCAAAAAATTGTTGATGACCAATTTGAGGTTTCTCAGCAACTGAGCACTGACCATTTATGTTAGTTTTGATATATAAAGAATGCACTGGTAAAGAACATGCCTGACTTATACTTTTGATTGAAGATTTTTACACTAAATAATATGATTGTAGAAGACAATAAAAATCGGAGAATGATTTTTGACAATAAACTTTATCCCCATTTGATCTAGATGAAAACATTAATTGAAGCTAATGGGTCGTGAAATACAAAGATCGTCATCTTATAGCCTAAGGGCATATATACATGTTAAAGACAGTCGTGCAATATCAGTTAGATGTTTCAAATATAGGTGCATATAATTTAGATTTATTGATCTCACAGTGTACAAGCGGACAGTGACACAAAACGGAAGTTGCTGATCTGTCCGACGGCGATCGGCTCGTTGTTTTTCAAAAAAATATAGAATATCAACACAAAGTGTCCCATAATGGATTGTTCAGCAGCTCAAGGTAAGTGAATAACTACAATGATGTATTTTTGACCATTTAAAGCTTATTTTATGCTTTTAGCATCAACCGTCTTTTTAAAATAACTCCTGATCATGAAGAGGGGTCAAAATTTTGCGATTTTTCGAGTCATAAATCTTAACAAAACTCCGAAAATTCAAACATTTTCAAGATTTTTAATCGATACATAGTTGAATAATCATATTCCGCATACACACACAAAAGTTTGGTTCATTTTTTTTTATTATATTGTCACAATTGAATCTTTTCTATTCAAAGTGTACTGTCCGCCTCGTTGCCACCGTATGTTTTCATACTGTCCGATTCGTTGGTCATATTCATGATCGATATCTTAAGCAAAAGTAAGATTGAAACATGCAATTTATCCATATAGATTATATATTCAGCTTGGATCTCGTGTCAATTAAAGGGGGACATTGGTCACTCTTCCAGAACCTTTACTCATGTCTGCTGCTCGTATTCATCGTTTGCGGACCTTGTTGTTAGATTCTCTACCGATATAATATTCTAATAAATGCATGGTGAATTCAGTACACATGTTCCCTATGACATGATCTTTCTAATTTAATGCAAAATTAGAGTTTTGATCCAATTTTACGGCCTAATGAACATAGAAAACGATAGTGCGAGTGGGGCATCCGTGTACTATGGTCACATTCTTGTTTAAAAGTTATTTTAAAACAACAGTAGATGATAGTGAGTGATGCAGCGCACTTAAGAACATCAATTAAATAATGTTTTGCTTATATTTTCAGATATACATGATGAGTACTAGTAATCCTTATAGTTGTACAACATGCTTGTTTTCGTGCAAAATATTTTCCGAAATAATAGACCACAATATAATTCGCTATCCGGAACAAACACTTAAAATAAAGGTTTATATTCAAAATAAATGCATTCTTCAGACGAAAAACTTTTGTGTTATACCAAACCAACTACAAAAGGATGGTTATTACATACATAGTGACAATTATAAGGAAACTCTTAATATAGGAAAAACATGTGATCTTTTGGAAACAGCAAGCACTCTTTTTGAAATTGAAAATGATAACTCGCATGAAATTGGAAGCCCAGTTGCAAAAAGACAAAAAATCTCCACATCAACACCCCGCAAATCTGATATTTCTCATGACCTCAAGGAACAGACAGACGAGGAAATGTATTTTTTGCCCCATATTTTCCATATTTGTTAATTTCACTGATATTCGTGTTTTTTAAACTTACAAAAATATAATTCAGGAGCGGATCCAGAAATTGTTAAGAGAGAATTCATACCCAGATGAAAGATTAAAAAAAAAGTAACTAGGGTTCCCAACCCCGGACCCCCGACCGCCTGGATCCGCAACTGCCTAAGCGATTACAAATACATGTATTAAGTAACGTGAATGTATTCATATTAATTTATTTAATCGATGATTTGTACATATAAGAATTGAATAATAACTCATACAGAATAAATGCAAGTTATGATAAAAAATTTAACAAGAAAGGCTTCACCGCATACTTCATGTTAAATGTGTGTATATAAGTATTCTTACCTCTACTAAGGCAATAGGAAAACAAACTCATGGACCATTCAAGTACACCGTAACTTTTCAATTGATTCTTTTTGACTTGAATTCCAAGCCATGAGATTTGTTTGATTATTGGTGAAATAAGACGCAAACTGGGTGTAAAAAACTATTGTTTTGATTTTCTGTGTCAAACGTTTATAAATATAAAAAAGAAGATTTGGTGTAATTGCCAATGAGACAACTCTAAACAAGAGAACAAATTAAATGACACAGAAATGAACAACTATAGGTCACCGTACGGCCTTCAACAATGAGCAAAGCCCATACCGCATAGTCAGCTATAAAAGGCCTAGAAATAACTTTTGTTGCATGGTTGTATTTTTCATGAAAAGTTATTACCCCTATTTATGTTTTTAAGTGATAAAAATAACAATGTTCCACATGAATGTATGAATAAATATACCATAAAAATCACCTACGTGCCCCATTTTCCTAAAACAAACTAGAGAAACGTATATTAAATTTTCATGTGCATGCATTAACAATGCTTTTTATATGTAATAATCAGTAACATTTTATAAATGTTGATATTTCCTAGGAAATCGGTCATGAATGTGGATAAATTGCATGTTTCAATCTTACTTTTGCTTAAGATATCGATCATGAATATGACCAACGAATCGGACAGTATGAAAACATACGGTGGCAACGAGGCGGACAGTACACTTTGAATAGAAAAGATTCAATTGTGACAATATAATAAAAAAAAATGAACCAAACTTTTGTGTGTGTATGCGGAATATGATTATTCAACTATGTATCGATTAAAAATCTTGAAAATGTTTGAATTTTCGGAGTTTTGTTAAGATTTATGACTCGAAAAATCGCAAAATTTTGACCCCTCTTCATGATCAGGAGTTATTTTAAAAAGACGGTTGATGCTAAAAGCATAAAATAAGCTTTAAATGGTCAAAAATACATCATTGTAGTTATTCACTTACCTTGAGCTGCTGAACAATCCATTATGGGACACTTTGTGTTGATATTCTATATTTTTTTGAAAAACAACGAGCCGATCGCCGTCGGACAGATCAGCAACTTCCGTTTTGTGTCACTGTCCGCTTGTACACTGTGGATCTACTCCAATCCGAATAGAGCACATGTTAAATGTTGTTTCTAGTGAAATTGTATTGCCTAAATGAAAAGACTGACGTATCTAGCAATACAAAACAAGAAAAAAAAACCATGTATAAACAACACGACATACAAATACATACTATGTATTTATATAAAATGTTCTTTAAGGCAAACATATCTTTATGAGAAATATGACAAACAGATGATTTTCAATTTTGAGAATGAGTGGTGAAAAACATGAAATAAATCTTGCAATATCAGCACAAATGTAGTAAATCTGATTCCTTACGGATTGAGATATTAGCGTTTATAGTCCTGTTCAAAGCGTATGATACCATTATCAGACTAGTTATACCGATAGAAGCGACAAATTCATAAAACCTAGTTTTGTTTGTTGGTTTGTTAATCGTTGGTGTTTAATACCAATGACTATAAAATAATCATGGCGCACTGTATTTATAGGTGAAGAAGGATTAGCAATTTAAAAGATCACGTCCTGCCACGAGTGAGGTTTAAAATTACAACCTCAAGATTTGACAGGCTACTGGATACTGTTACTATGACTCCAATCAAGTTAACTTTATGATTTTACAAACGACCTATATGGATACTGGCAAATAAATTTAGCATTGGAATATTTACAAAATCGAAATACACGCTTCAGTATAATTTCTATATACGACAACATCACACTATATAATCCTCCATTTGTTAATATTGACACCTTGACATAACATTTCTATATTTTTCTGTTTTAATTCAGGAAACATCTTTATCAAAATAGCATCTTGTCAATAATCATAAGGATAGTCATCCATATTTAGGGATTGTAATTACTGTAAACATTAACTGTCTGCTATTTGTCAATTATTTTGCTAGATCTGAAGTATATATTTGTTTAATCTGGTCAGCTATTTTATCAAATTGGTATCTTATATCGAATCAATTGACTTTGCCAAAAAGCGCGTGTCCTTGGTTATATTTTATATGTTTGCAAATGATAACTGAGTAACTGATAGTACAGCATTTAATTATCAGTCAGAGAGAGAACAAAGTTATTATCAAAGGTTATATTATATATCTTGCCATAGAAAAACTGGCGACGATCAAATCAAATTATAGGCTTTGATTATCATCCCTACTGGCGTAAACTTGATCATATTTACTATAAAAGTCGACGTGGGACTCGCGTTGTTTTTGTAATGCCACTTTTTCCGGTTTTGAATAAGCATGTGTCACTATGTTTAAGTGCGCAAGTCACTTGTTACTGGAATATTTGTTAGCGAGTGCGTTTTAGAAGAAAACTTTGAGAACTTATTGAACAACTAACTCGGTGTAAGATTAATAGAACAACTGCATCAGTGTAAGACCAACAGAACAACTAAGTCAGTGTAAGACCAACAGAACAAGTAGATCAATGTAAGACCAACAGAACAACTAACTCAGTGTAAGACCAACAGAACAACTAACTCAGTGTAAGACCAACACAACAACTAACTCAGTGTAAGACCAACAGAACAACTAACTCAGTGTAAGACCAACAGAACAACTAACTCAGAGTGAGACAAACAGAACAACTAAATCAGTGTTCTATGTAAGACCAACAGAACAACTAACTCAGTGTAAGACCAACAGAACAACTAACTCAGTGTAAGACCAACAGAACAACTAACTCAGAGTGAGACAAACAGAACAACTAAATCAGTGTTCTATGTAAGACCAACAGAACAACTAACTCAGTGTAAGACCAATAAAACAACTGCACCAGTGTAAGACCAACAGAACAACTAACTCAGTGTAAGACCAACAGAACAACTAAATCAGTGTTCTATGTAAGACCAACAGAACAACTAACTCAGTGTAAGACCAATAAAACAACTGCACCAGTGTAAGACCAACAGACCAACTAACTCAGTGTAAGACCAACAGAACAACTAACTCAGTGTAAGACCAACAGAAGAACTAAATCAGTGTTCAATGTAAGACCAACAGAACAACTAAATCAGTGTAAGATCAATCGAACAACTGCACCAGTGTAAGACCAACAGAACAACTAACTCAGTGTAAGACCAACAGAACAACTAACTCAGTGTAAGACCAACAGAACAAGTAGATCAGTGTTCAATGTAAGATCAACAGAACAACTAACTCAGTTTAAGACCAATAAAACAACTGCACCAGTGTAAGACCAACAGAACAACTAACTCAGTGTAAGACCAATAGAACAACTGCACCAGTGTAAGACCAACAGAACAACTAACTCAGTGTAAGACCAACAGAACAAGTAGATCAGTGTTCAATGTAAGATCAACAGAACAACTAACTCAGTGTAAGACCAATAAAACAACTGCACCAGTGTAAGACCAGTAGAACAACTAAATCAGTGTTCAATGTAAGACCAACAGAACAACTAACTCAGTGTAAGACCAACAGAACAACTAACTCAGTGTAAGAAGTCCGCGGAAAAGAACAACTAAATCAGTGTATTAACAACAATTAATCTTTATAAAACCAACAAAACAATACGTTTTTGTAAGGCATACAGACAGCTTAATCAGTATAAGGCAAACATACAAAAGCTGTGCTTATAAAACAATCAACGCAGTAAAACCAATAGGACGACAGATGCAGTGTAAAGCAAACAGGGCATTTAATGCAGTGTATTGTAAGCAAGGAAATTAACTCAGCAATAGACCAGATAATCAACTGACGAATTGTAAGGCACATAGAAACACAAAAGAAAGGTAAATTCAACAGAACAACTACCGAAGAGTGAAACACATAGAAAAAAAAACATTGTAGCCCCCAGAACAACTGACGAAGTGTGAGACATATATAAAACACAAAAGAAGAGTAAATCCGACAGAACAACCTACAAAGTGTTAGGAACATAGAAATAATAAAATACAAGTGTAAGGCAAATACAAATAATAAAATACAGCGTAAAACAGACAGAAAATCTAACAAAGAGTAAGACTTATAGAAAAACAAAAACAGTGTAAAGTCAACAGAACATCCAACAAAGTGTAAGGCATATAGACAAACAAATGCAGTGTAAAGTCAACAGAACAACAAACAAAGTGTAAGGCACATAGAAAAACAAAACAGTGTAAAGTCAACAGAACATCCAACAAAGTGTAAGGCACATAGAAAAACAAAACAGTGTAAAGTCAACAGAACAACCAACAAAGTGTAAGGCACATAAAAAAACAAATACAGTGTAAAGTCAACAGAACAACAAACAAAGTGTAAGACACATAGAAAAACAAAACAGTGTAAAGTCAACAGAACAACCAACAAAGTGTAAGGCACATAGAAAAACAAAACAGTGTAAAGTCAACAGAACAACCAACAAAGTGTAAGGCACATAAAAAAACAAATACGGTGTAAAGTCAACAGAACAACAAACAAAGTGTAAGACACATAGAAAAACAAAACAGTGTAAAGTCAACAGAACAACCAACAAAGTGTAAGACACATAGAAAAACAAAACAGTGTAAAGTCAACAGAACAACCAACAAAGTGTAAGACACATAGAAAAACAAAACAGTGTAAAGTCAACAGAACAACCAACAAAATGTAAGGCACATAGAAAAACAAAACAGTGTAAAGTCAACAGAACAACCAACAAAGTGTAAGGCACATAGAAAAACAAAATCAGTGTAAAGGCAACAGAACATCCAACAAAGTGTAAGGCACATAGAAAACCAAAACAGTGTAAAGTCAACAGAACATCCAACAAAGTGTAAGGCACATAGTAAACCAAAACAGTGTAAAGTCAACAGAACAACCAACAAAGTGTAAGGCACATAGAAAAACAAAACAGTGTAAATCTAACAGAACAACCAACAAAGTGTAAGGCACATAGAAAAACAAAACAGTGTAAAGTCAACAGAACAACCAACAAAATGTAAGGCACATAAAAAAACAAAACAGTGTAAAGTCAACAGAACATCCAACAAAGTGTAAGGCACATAGTAAAACAAAACAGTGTAAAGTCAACAGAACAACCAACAAAGTGTAAGGCACATAGAAAAACAAAACAGTGTAAAGTCAACAGAACAACCAACAAAATGTAAGGCACATAGAAAAACAAAACAGTGTAAAGTCAACAGAACAACCAACAAAGTGTAAGGCACATAGAAAACCAAAATCAGTGTAAAGTCAACAGAACAACCAACAAAGTGTAAGGCACATAGAAAACCAAAACAGTGTAAAGTCAACAAAACAACCAACAAAATGTAAGGCACATAGAAAAACAAAACAGTGTAAAGTCAACAGAAAAACCAACAAAGTGTAAGGCACATAGAAAAACAAAACAGTGTAAAGTCAACAGAACAACCAACAAAGTGTAACGCATATAGAAAAACAAACCAGTGTAAAGTCAACAGAGCAACCAACAAAGTGTAAGGAACATAGAAAAACAAAACAGTGTAAAGTCAACAGAACAACCAACAAAGTGTAAGGCACATAGAAAAACAAAACAGTGTAAAGTCAACAGAACAACCAACAAAGTGTAAGGCACATAGAAAAACAAAACAGTGTAAAGTCAACAGAACAACCAACAAAGTGTAAGACACATAGAAAAACAAAACAGTGTAAAGTCAACAGAACAACCAACAAAGTGTAACGCATATAGAAAAGCAAACCAGTGTTAAGTCAACAGAGTTACCAACAAAGTGTAAGGCACATAGAAAAACAAAACAGTGTAAAGTCAACAGAACAACCAACAAAGTGTAAGGCACATAGAAAAACAAAACAGTGTAAAGTCAACAGAACAACCAACAAAGTGTAAGGCACATAGAAAAACAAAACAGTGTAAAGTCAACAGAACAACCAACAAAGTGTAAGACACATAGAAAAACAAATTCAGTGTAAAGTCAACAGAACAACCAACAAAGTGTAAGGCACATAGAAAAACAAAACAGTGTAAAGTCAACAGAACAACCAACAAAGTGTAAGGCATATAGAAAAACAAAACAGTGTAAAGCTAACAGAACAACCAACAAAGTGTAAGACACATAGAAAAACAAAACAGTGTGAAGTCAACAAAACAACCAACAAAATGTAAGGCACATAGAAAAACAAAACAGTGTAAAGTCAACAGAACAACCAACAAAATGTAAGGCACATAGAAAATCAAAACAGTGTAAAGTCAACAGAACAACCAACAAAGTGTAAGGCACATAGAAAAACAAAACAGTGTAAATCTAACAGAACAACCAACAAAGTGTAAGACACATAGAAAACCAAAACAGTGTAAAGGCAACAGAACAACCAACAAAGTGTAAGGCACATAGAAAAACAAAACAGTGTAAAGTCAACAGAACAACCAACAAAGTGTAAGACACATAGAAAAACAAAATCAGTGTAAAGCTAACAGAACAACCAACAAAGTGTAAGACACATAGAAAAACAAAACAGTGTAAAGTCAACAGAACAACCAACAAAGTGTAAGACACATAGAAAAACAAAACAGTGTAAAGTCAACAGAACAACCAACAAAGTGTAAGGCACATAGAAAAACAAAACAGTGTAAAGTCAACAGAACAACAAACAAAGTGTAAGGCACATAGAAAAACAAAACAGTGTAAAGTCAACAGAACAACCAACAAAGTGTAAGGCACATAGAAAAACAAAACAGTGTAAAGTCAACAGAACAACCAACAAAGTGTAAGGCATATAGAAAAACAAAACAGCGTAAAGCTAACAGAACAACCAACAAAGTGTAAGGCATATAGAAAAACAAAACAGTGTAAAGCTAACAGAACAACCAACAAAGTGTAAGACACATAGAAAAACAAAACAGTGTGAAGTCAACAAAACAACCAACAAAATGTAAGGCACATAGAAAAACAAAACAGTGTAAAGTCAACAGAACAACCAACAAAATGTAAGGCACATAGAAAAACAAAACAGTGTAAAGTCAACAGAACAACCAACGAAGTGTAAGGCACATAGAAAAACAAAACAGTGTAAATCTAACAGAACAACCAACAAAGTGTAAGACACATAGAAAACCAAAACAGTGTAAAGGCAACAGAACAACCAACAAAGTGTAAGGCACATAGAAAAACAAAACAGTGTAAAGTCAACAGAACAACCAACAAAGTGTAAGACACATAGAAAAACAAAATCAGTGTAAAGCTAACAGAACAACCAACAAAGTGTAAGACACATAGAAAAACAAAACAGTGTAAAGTCAACAGAACAACCAACAAAGTGTAAGACACATAGAAAAACAAAACAGTGTAAAGTCAACAGAACAACCAACAAAGTGTAAGGCACATAGAAAAACAAAACAGTGTAAAGTCAACAGAACAACCAACAAAGTGTAAGGCATATAGAAAAACAAAACAGTGTAAAGTCAACAGAAAAACCAACAAAGTGTAAGGCACATAGAAAAACAAAACAGTGTAAAGTCAACAGAACAACCAACAAAGTGTAACGCATATAGAAAAACAAACCAGTGTAAAGTCAACAGAGCAACCAACAAAGTGTAAGGAACATAGAAAAACAAAACAGTGTAAAGTCAACAGAACAACCAACAAAGTGTAAGGCACATAGAAAAACAAAACAGTGTAAAGTCAACAGAACAACCAACAAAGTGTAAGGCACATAGAAAAACAAAACAGTGTAAAGTCAACAGAACAACCAACAAAGTGTAAGACACATAGAAAAACAAATTCAGTGTAAAGTCAACAGAACAACCAACAAAGTGTAAGGCACATAGAAAAACAAAACAGTATAAAGTCAACAGAACAACCAACAAAGTGTAAGGCACATAGAAAAACAAAACAGTGTAAAGTCAACAGAACAACCAACAAAGTGTAAGACACATAGAAAAACAAATTCAGTGTAAAGTCAACAGAACAACCAACAAAGTGTAAGGCACATAGAAAAACAAAACAGTGTAAAGTCAACAGAACAACCAACAAAGTGTAAGGCATATAGAAAAACAAAACAGTGTAAAGCTAACAGAACAACCAACAAAGTGTAAGACACATAGAAAAACAAAACAGTGTGAAGTCAACAAAACAACCAACAAAGTGTAAGGCACATAGAAAACCAAAACAGTGTAAAGTCAACAGAACAACCAACAAAGTGTAAGGCATATAGAAAAACAAAACAGTGTAAAGCTAACAGAACAACCAACAAAGTGTAAGACACATAGAAAAACAAAACAGTGTGAAGTCAACAAAACAACCAACAAAGTGTAAGGCACATAGAAAACCAAAACAGTGTAAAGTCAACAAAACAACCAACAAAATGTAAGGCACATAGAAAAACAAAACAGTGTAAAGTCAACAGAACAACCAACAAAGTGTAAGACACATAGAAAACCAAAACAGTGTAAAGGCAACAGAACAACCAACAAAGTGTAAGGCACATAGAAAAACAAAACAGTGTAAAGTCAACAGAACAACCAACAAAGTGTAAGACACATAGAAAAACAAAATCAGTGTAAAGCTAACAGAGCAACCAACAAAGTGTAAGGCACATAGAAAAACAAAACAGTGTAAAGTCAACAGAACAACCAACAAAGTGTAAGGCACATAGAAAAACAAAACAGTGTAAAGTCAACAGAACAACCAACAAAGTGTAAGGCACATAGAAAAACAAAACAGTGTAAAGTCAACAGAACAACCAACAAAGTGTAAGACACATAGAAAAACAAATTCAGTGTAAAGTCAACAGAACAACCAACAAAGTGTAAGGCACATAGAAAAACAAAACAGTGTAAAGTCAACAGAACAACCAACAAAGTGTAAGGCATATAGAAAAACAAAACAGTGTAAAGCTAACAGAACAACCAACAAAGTGTAAGACACATAGAAAAACAAAACAGTGTGAAGTCAACAAAACAACCAACAAAATGTAAGGCACATAGAAAAACAAAACAGTGTAAAGTCAACAGAACAACCAACAAAATGTAAGGCACATAGAAAATCAAAACAGTGTAAAGTCAACAGAACAACCAACAAAGTGTAAGGCACATAGAAAAACAAAACAGTGTAAATCTAACAGAACAACCAACAAAGTGTAAGACACATAGAAAACCAAAACAGTGTAAAGGCAACAGAACAACCAACAAAGTGTAAGGCACATAGAAAAACAAAACAGTGTAAAGTCAACAGAACAACCAACAAAGTGTAAGACACATAGAAAAACAAAATCAGTGTAAAGCTAACAGAACAACCAACAAAGTGTAAGACACATAGAAAAACAAAACAGTGTAAAGTCAACAGAACAACCAACAAAGTGTAAGACACATAGAAAAACAAAACAGTGTAAAGTCAACAGAACAACCAACAAAGTGTAAGGCACATAGAAAAACAAAACAGTGTAAAGTCAACAGAACAACAAACAAAGTGTAAGGCACATAGAAAAACAAAACAGTGTAAAGTCAACAGAACAACCAACAAAGTGTAAGGCACATAGAAAAACAAAACAGTGTAAAGTCAACAGAACAACCAACAAAGTGTAAGGCATATAGAAAAACAAAACAGCGTAAAGCTAACAGAACAACCAACAAAGTGTAAGGCACATAGAAAAACAAAACAGTGTAAAGTCAACAGAACAACCAACAAAGTGTAAGGCACATAGAAAAACAAAACAGTGTAAAGTCAACAGAACAACCAACAAAGTGTAAGACACATAGAAAAACAAATTCAGTGTAAAGTCAACAGAACAACCAACAAAGTGTAAGGCACATAGAAAAACAAAACAGTATAAAGTCAACAGAACAACCAACAAAGTGTAAGGCACATAGAAAAACAAAACAGTGTAAAGTCAACAGAACAACCAACAAAGTGTAAGACACATAGAAAAACAAATTCAGTGTAAAGTCAACAGAACAACCAACAAAGTGTAAGGCACATAGAAAAACAAAACAGTGTAAAGTCAACAGAACAACCAACAAAGTGTAAGGCATATAGAAAAACAAAACAGTGTAAAGCTAACAGAACAACCAACAAAGTGTAAGACACATAGAAAAACAAAACAGTGTGAAGTCAACAAAACAACCAACAAAATGTAAGGCACATAGAAAAACAAAACAGTGTAAAGTCAACAGAACAACCAACAAAATGTAAGGCACATAGAAAAAGAAAACAGTGTAAAGTCAACAGAACAACCAACAAAGTGTAAGGCACATAGAAAAACAAAACAGTGTAAATCTAACAGAACAACCAACAAAGTGTAAGGCACATAGAAAAACAAAACAGTGTAAAGTCAACAGAACAACCAACAAAATGTAAGGAACATAAAAAAACAAAACAGTGTAAAGTCAACAGAACATCCAACAAAGTGTAAGGCACATAGTAAAACAAAACAGTGTAAAGTCAACAGAACAACCAACAAAGTGTAAGGCACATAGAAAAACAAAACAGTGTAAAGTCAACAGAACAACCAACAAAATGTAAGGCACATAGAAAAACAAAACAGTGTAAAGTCAACAGAACAACCAACAAAGTGTAAGGCACATAGAAAACCAAAATCAGTGTAAAGTCAACAGAACAACCAACAAAGTGTAAGGCACATAGAAAACCAAAACAGTGTAAAGTCAACAAAACAACCAACAAAATGTAAGGCACATAGAAAAACAAAACAGTGTAAAGTCAACAGAACAACCAACAAAGTGTAAGGCACATAGAAAAACAAAACAGTGTAAAGTCGACAGAACAACCAACAAAGTGTAAGACACATAGAAAAACAAAACAGTGTAAAGTCAACAGAACAACCAACAAAGTGTAAGACACATAGAAAAACAAAACAGTGTAAAGTCAACAGAACAACCAACAAAGTGTAAGACACATAGAAAAACAAAACAGTGTAAAGTCAACAGAACAACCAACAAAGTGTAACGCATATAGAAAAGCAAACCAGTGTAAAGTCAACAGAGCAACCAACAAAGTGTAAGGCACATAGAAAAACAAAACAGTGTAAAGTCAACAGAACAACCAACAAAGTGTAAGGCACATAGAAAAACAAAACAGTGTAAAGTCAACAGAACAACCAACAAAGTGTAAGGCACATAGAAAAACAAAACAGTGTAAAGTCAACAGAACAACCAACAAAGTGTAAGACACATAGAAAAACAAATTCAGTGTAAAGTCAACAGAACAACCAACAAAGTGTAAGGCACATAGAAAAACAAAACAGTGTAAAGTCAACAGAACAACCAACAAAGTGTAAGGCATATAGAAAAACAAAACAGTGTAAAGCTAACAGAACAACCAACAAAGTGTAAGACACATAGAAAAACAAAACAGTGTGAAGTCAACAAAACAACCAACAAAATGTAAGGCACATAGAAAAACAAAACAGTGTAAAGTCAACAGAACAACCAACAAAATGTAAGGCACATAGAAAAACAAAACAGTGTAAAGTCAACAGAACAACCAACAAAGTGTAAGGCACATAGAAAAACAAAACAGTGTAAATGTAACAGAACAACCAACAAAGTGTAAGACACATAGAAAACCAAAACAGTGTAAAGGCAACAGAACAACCAACAAAGTGTAAGGCACATAGAAAAACAAAACAGTGTAAAGTCAACAGAACAACCAACAAAGTGTAAGACACATAGAAAAACAAAATCAGTGTAAAGCTAACAGAACAACCAACAAAGTGTAAGACACATAGAAAAACAAAACAGTGTAAAGTCAACAGAACAACCAACAAAGTGTAAGACACATAGAAAAACAAAACAGTGTAAAGTCAACAGAACAACCAACAAAGTGTAAGGCACATAGAAAAACAAAACAGTGTAAAGTCAACAGAAAAACCAACAAAGTGTAAGGCACATAGAAAAACAAAACAGTGTAAAGTCAACAGAACAACCAACAAAGTGTAACGCATATAGAAAAACAAACCAGTGTAAAGTCAACAGAGCAACCAACAAAGTGTAAGGAACATAGAAAAACAAAACAGTGTAAAGTCAACAGAACAACCAACAAAGTGTAAGGCACATAGAAAAACAAAACAGTGTAAAGTCAACAGAACAACCAACAAAGTGTAAGGCACATAGAAAAACAAAACAGTGTAAAGTCAACAGAACAACCAACAAAGTGTAAGACACATAGAAAAACAAATTCAGTGTAAAGTCAACAGAACAACCAACAAAGTGTAAGGCACATAGAAAAACAAAACAGTATAAAGTCAACAGAACAACCAACAAAGTGTAAGGCACATAGAAAAACAAAACAGTGTAAAGTCAACAGAACAACCAACAAAGTGTAAGACACATAGAAAAACAAATTCAGTGTAAAGTCAACAGAACAACCAACAAAGTGTAAGGCACATAGAAAAACAAAACAGTGTAAAGTCAACAGAACAACCAACAAAGTGTAAGGCATATAGAAAAACAAAACAGTGTAAAGCTAACAGAACAACCAACAAAGTGTAAGACACATAGAAAAACAAAACAGTGTGAAGTCAACAAAACAACCAACAAAATGTAAGGCACATAGAAAAACAAAACAGTGTAAAGTCAACAGAACAACCAACAAAATGTAAGGCACATAGAAAAAGAAAACAGTGTAAAGTCAACAGAACAACCAACAAAGTGTAAGGCACATAGAAAAACAAAACAGTGTAAATCTAACAGAACAACCAACAAAGTGTAAGGCACATAGAAAAACAAAACAGTGTAAAGTCAACAGAACAACCAACAAAATGTAAGGAACATAAAAAAACAAAACAGTGTAAAGTCAACAGAACATCCAACAAAGTGTAAGGCACATAGTAAAACAAAACAGTGTAAAGTCAACAGAACAACCAACAAAGTGTAAGGCACATAGAAAAACAAAACAGTGTAAAGTCAACAGAACAACCAACAAAATGTAAGGCACATAGAAAAACAAAACAGTGTAAAGTCAACAGAACAACCAACAAAGTGTAAGGCACATAGAAAACCAAAATCAGTGTAAAGTCAACAGAACAACCAACAAAGTGTAAGGCACATAGAAAACCAAAACAGTGTAAAGTCAACAAAACAACCAACAAAATGTAAGGCACATAGAAAAACAAAACAGTGTAAAGTCAACAGAACAACCAACAAAGTGTAAGGCACATAGAAAAACAAAACAGTGTAAAGTCAACAGAACAACCAACAAAGTGTAAGACACATAGAAAAACAAAACAGTGTAAAGTCAACAGAACAACCAACAAAGTGTAAGACACATAGAAAAACAAAACAGTGTAAAGTCAACAGAACAACCAACAAAGTGTAAGACACATAGAAAAACAAAACAGTGTAAAGTCAACAGAACAACCAACAAAGTGTAACGCATATAGAAAAGCAAACCAGTGTAAAGTCAACAGAGCAACCAACAAAGTGTAAGGCACATAGAAAAACAAAACAGTGTAAAGTCAACAGAACAACCAACAAAGTGTAAGGCACATAGAAAAACAAAACAGTGTAAAGTCAACAGAACAACCAACAAAGTGTAAGGCACATAGAAAAACAAAACAGTGTAAAGTCAACAGAACAACCAACAAAGTGTAAGACACATAGAAAAACAAATTCAGTGTAAAGTCAACAGAACAACCAACAAAGTGTAAGGCACATAGAAAAACAAAACAGTGTAAAGTCAACAGAACAACCAACAAAGTGTAAGGCATATAGAAAAACAAAACAGTGTAAAGCTAACAGAACAACCAACAAAGTGTAAGACACATAGAAAAACAAAACAGTGTGAAGTCAACAAAACAACCAACAAAATGTAAGGCACATAGAAAAACAAAACAGTGTAAAGTCAACAGAACAACCAACAAAATGTAAGGCACATAGAAAAACAAAACAGTGTAAAGTCAACAGAACAACCAACAAAGTGTAAGGCACATAGAAAAACAAAACAGTGTAAATCTAACAGAACAACCAACAAAGTGTAAGACACATAGAAAACCAAAACAGTGTAAAGGCAACAGAACAACCAACAAAGTGTAAGGCACATAGAAAAACAAAACAGTGTAAAGTCAACAGAACAACCAACAAAGTGTAAGACACATAGAAAAACAAATCAGTGTAAAGCTAACAGAACAACAAACAAAGTGTAAGACACATAGAAAAACAAAACAGTGTAAAGTCAACAGAACAACCAACAAAGTGTAAGACACATAGAAAAACAAAACAGTGTAAAGTCAACAGAACAACCAACAAAGTGTAAGGCACATAGAAAAACAAAACAGTGTAAAGTCAACAGAACAACCAACAAAGTGTAAGGCACATAGAAAAACAAAACAGTGTAAAGTCAACAGAACAACCAACAAAGTGTAAGGCACATAGAAAAACAAAACAGTGTAAAGTCAACAGAACAACCAACAAAGTGTAACGCATATAGAAAAACAAACCAGTGTAAAGTCAACAGAGCAACCAACAAAGTGTAAGGCACATAGAAAAACAAAACAGTGTAAAGTCAACAGAACAACCAACAAAGTGTAAGGCACATAGAAAAACAAAACAGTGTAAAGTCAACAGAACAACCAACAAAGTGTAAGGCACATAGAAAAACAAAACAGTGTAAAGTCAACAGAACAACCAACAAAGTGTAAGACACATAGAAAAACAAATTCAGTGTAAAGTCAACAGAACAACCAACAAAGTGTAAGGCACATAGAAAAACAAAACAGTATAAAGTCAACAGAACAACCAACAAAGTGTAAGGCACATAGAAAAACAAAACAGTGTAAAGTCAACAGAACAACCAACAAAGTGTAAGACACATAGAAAAACAAATTCAGTGTAAAGTCAACAGAACAACCAACAAAGTGTAAGGCACATAGAAAAACAAAACAGTGTAAAGTCAACAGAACAACCAACAAAGTGTAAGGCATATAGAAAAACAAAACAGTGTAAAGCTAACAGAACAACCAACAAAGTGTAAGACACATAGAAAAACAAAACAGTGTGAAGTCAACAAAACAACCAACAAAATGTAAGGCACATAGAAAAACAAAACAGTGTAAAGTCAACAGAACAACCAACAAAATGTAAGGCACATAGAAAAAGAAAACAGTGTAAAGTCAACAGAACAACCAACAAAGTGTAAGGCACATAGAAAAACAAAACAGTGTAAATCTAACAGAACAACCAACAAAGTGTAAGACACATAGAAAACCAAAACAGTGTAAAGGCAACAGAACAACCAACAAAGTGTAAGGCACATAGAAAAACAAAACAGTGTAAAGTCAACAGAACAACCAACAAAGTGTAAGACACATAGAAAAACAAAACAGTGTAAAGTCAACAGAACAACCAATAAAGTGTAAGACACATAGAAAAACAAAACAGTGTAAAGTCAACAGAACAACCAACAAAGTGTAAGGCACATAGAAAAACAAAACAGTGTAAAGTCAACAGAACAACCAACAAAGTGTAAGGCACATAGAAAAACAAAACAGTGTAAAGTCAACAGAACAACCAACAAAGTGTAAGGCATATAGAAAAACAAAACAGTGTAAAGCTAACAGAACAACCAACAAAGTGTAAGACACATAGAAAAACAAAACAGTGTGAAGTCAACAAAACAACCAACAAAGTGTAAGGCACATAGAAAACCAAAACAGTGTAAAGTCAACAGAACAACCAACAAAGTGTAAGGCATATAGAAAAACAAAACAGTGTAAAGCTAACAGAACAACCAACAAAGTGTAAGACACATAGAAAAACAAAACAGTGTGAAGTCAACAAAACAACCAACAAAGTGTAAGGCACATAGACAACCAAAACAGTGTAAAGTCAACAAAACAACCAACAAAATGTAAGGCACATAGAAAAACAAAACAGTGTAAAGTCAACAGAACAACCAACAAAGTGTAAGACACATAGAAAACCAAAACAGTGTAAAGGCAACAGAACAACCAACAAAGTGTAAGGCACATAGAAAAACAAAACAGTGTAAAGTCAACAGAACAACCAACAAAGTGTAAGACACATAGAAAAACAAAATCAGTGTAAAGCTAACAGAGCAACCAACAAAGTGTAAGGCACATAGAAAAACAAAACAGTGTAAAGTCAACAGAACAACCAACAAAGTGTAAGGCACATAGAAAAACAAAACAGTGTAAAGTCAACAGAACAACCAACAAAGTGTAAGGCACATAGAAAAACAAAACAGTGTAAAGTCAACAGAACAACCAACAAAGTGTAAGACACATAGAAAAACAAATTCAGTGTAAAGTCAACAGAACAACCAACAAAGTGTAAGGCACATAGAAAAACAAAACAGTGTAAAGTCAACAGAACAACCAACAAAGTGTAAGGCATATAGAAAAACAAAACAGTGTAAAGCTAACAGAACAACCAACAAAGTGTAAGACACATAGAAAAACAAAACAGTGTGAAGTCAACAAAACAACCAACAAAATGTAAGGCACATAGAAAAACAAAACAGTGTAAAGTCAACAGAACAACCAACAAAATGTAAGGCACATAGAAAATCAAAACAGTGTAAAGTCAACAGAACAACCAACAAAGTGTAAGGCACATAGAAAAACAAAACAGTGTAAATCTAACAGAACAACCAACAAAGTGTAAGACACATAGAAAACCAAAACAGTGTAAAGGCAACAGAACAACCAACAAAGTGTAAGGCACATAGAAAAACAAAACAGTGTAAAGTCAACAGAACAACCAACAAAGTGTAAGACACATAGAAAAACAAAATCAGTGTAAAGCTAACAGAACAACCAACAAAGTGTAAGACACATAGAAAAACAAAACAGTGTAAAGTCAACAGAACAACCAACAAAGTGTAAGACACATAGAAAAACAAAACAGTGTAAAGTCAACAGAACAACCAACAAAGTGTAAGGCACATAGAAAAACAAAACAGTGTAAAGTCAACAGAACAACAAACAAAGTGTAAGGCACATAGAAAAACAAAACAGTGTAAAGTCAACAGAACAACCAACAAAGTGTAAGGCACATAGAAAAACAAAACAGTGTAAAGTCAACAGAACAACCAACAAAGTGTAAGGCATATAGAAAAACAAAACAGCGTAAAGCTAACAGAACAACCAACAAAGTGTAAGGCATATAGAAAAACAAAACAGTGTAAAGCTAACAGAACAACCAACAAAGTGTAAGACACATAGAAAAACAAAACAGTGTGAAGTCAACAAAACAACCAACAAAATGTAAGGCACATAGAAAAACAAAACAGTGTAAAGTCAACAGAACAACCAACAAAATGTAAGGCACATAGAAAAACAAAACAGTGTAAAGTCAACAGAACAACCAACGAAGTGTAAGGCACATAGAAAAACAAAACAGTGTAAATCTAACAGAACAACCAACAAAGTGTAAGACACATAGAAAACCAAAACAGTGTAAAGGCAACAGAACAACCAACAAAGTGTAAGGCACATAGAAAAACAAAACAGTGTAAAGTCAACAGAACAACCAACAAAGTGTGAGACACATAGAAAAACAAAATCAGTGTAAAGCTAACAGAACAACCAACAAAGTGTAAGACACATAGAAAAACAAAACAGTGTAAAGTCAACAGAACAACCAACAAAGTGTAAGACACATAGAAAAACAAAACAGTGTAAAGTCAACAGAACAACCAACAAAGTGTATGGCATATATAAAAACAAAACAGTGTAAAGCTAACAGAACAACCAACAAAGTGTAAGACACATAGAAAAACAAAACAGTGTAAAGTCAACAGAACAACCAACAAAGTGTAAGGCACATTGAAAAACAAAACAGTGTAAAGTCAACAGAACAACCAACAAAGTGTAAGGCACATAGAAAAACAAAACAGTGTAAAGTCAACAGAAAAACCAACAAAGTGTAAGGCACATAGAAAAACAAAACAGTGTAAAGTCAACAGAACAACCAACAAAGTGTAACGCATATAGAAAAACAAACCAGTGTAAAGTCAACAGAGCAACCAACAAAGTGTAAGGAACATAGAAAAACAAAACAGTGTAAAGTCAACAGAACAACCAACAAAGTGTAAGGCACATAGAAAAACAAAACAGTGTAAAGTCAACAGAACAACCAACAAAGTGTAAGGCACATAGAAAAACAAAACAGTGTAAAGTCAACAGAACAACCAACAAAGTGTAAGACACATAGAAAAACAAATTCAGTGTAAAGTCAACAGAACAACCAACAAAGTGTAAGGCACATAGAAAAACAAAACAGTATAAAGTCAACAGAACAACCAACAAAGTGTAAGGCACATAGAAAAACAAAACAGTGTAAAGTCAACAGAACAACCAACAAAGTGTAAGACACATAGAAAAACAAATTCAGTGTAAAGTCAACAGAACAACCAACAAAGTGTAAGGCACATAGAAAAACAAAACAGTGTAAAGTCAACAGAACAACCAACAAAGTGTAAGGCATATAGAAAAACAAAACAGTGTAAAGCTAACAGAACAACCAACAAAGTGTAAGACACATAGAAAAACAAAACAGTGTGAAGTCAACAAAACAACCAACAAAGTGTAAGGCACATAGAAAACCAAAACAGTGTAAAGTCAACAGAACAACCAACAAAGTGTAAGGCATATAGAAAAACAAAACAGTGTAAAGCTAACAGAACAACCAACAAAGTGTAAGACACATAGAAAAACAAAACAGTGTGAAGTCAACAAAACAACCAACAAAGTGTAAGGCACATAGAAAACCAAAACAGTGTAAAGTCAACAAAACAACCAACAAAATGTAAGGCACATAGAAAAACAAAACAGTGTAAAGTCAACAGAACAACCAACAAAGTGTAAGACACATAGAAAACCAAAACAGTGTAAAGGCAACAGAACAACCAACAAAGTGTAAGGCACATAGAAAAACAAAACAGTGTAAAGTCAACAGAACAACCAACAAAGTGTAAGACACATAGAAAAACAAAATCAGTGTAAAGCTAACAGAGCAACCAACAAAGTGTAAGGCACATAGAAAAACAAAACAGTGTAAAGTCAACAGAACAACCAACAAAGTGTAAGGCACATAGAAAAACAAAACAGTGTAAAGTCAACAGAACAACCAACAAAGTGTAAGGCACATAGAAAAACAAAACAGTGTAAAGTCAACAGAACAACCAACAAAGTGTAAGACACATAGAAAAACAAATTCAGTGTAAAGTCAACAGAACAACCAACAAAGTGTAAGGCACATAGAAAAACAAAACAGTGTAAAGTCAACAGAACAACCAACAAAGTGTAAGGCATATAGAAAAACAAAACAGTGTAAAGCTAACAGAACAACCAACAAAGTGTAAGACACATAGAAAAACAAAACAGTGTGAAGTCAACAAAACAACCAACAAAATGTAAGGCACATAGAAAAACAAAACAGTTTAAAGTCAACAGAACAACCAACAAAATGTAAGGCACATAGAAAATCAAAACAGTGTAAAGTCAACAGAACAACCAACAAAGTGTAAGGCACATAGAAAAACAAAACAGTGTAAATCTAACAGAACAACCAACAAAGTGTAAGACACATAGAAAACCAAAACAGTGTAAAGGCAACAGAACAACCAACAAAGTGTAAGGCACATAGAAAAACAAAACAGTGTAAAGTCAACAGAACAACCAACAAAGTGTAAGACACATAGAAAAACAAAATCAGTGTAAAGCTAACAGAACAACCAACAAAGTGTAAGACACATAGAAAAACAAAACAGTGTAAAGTCAACAGAACAACCAACAAAGTGTAAGACACATAGAAAAACAAAACAGTGTAAAGTCAACAGAACAACCAACAAAGTGTAAGGCACATAGAAAAACAAAACAGTGTAAAGTCAACAGAACAACCAACAAAGTGTAAGGCACATAGAAAAACAAAACAGTGTAAAGTCAACAGAACAACCAACAAAGTGTAAGACACATAGAAAAACAAATTCAGTGTAAAGTCAACAGAACAACCAACAAAGTGTAAGGCACATAGAAAAACAAAACAGTGTAAAGTCAACAGAACAACCAACAAAGTGTAAGGCATATAGAAAAACAAAACAGTGTAAAGCTAACAGAACAACCAACAAAGTGTAAGACACATAGAAAAACAAAACAGTGTGAAGTCAACAAAACAACCAACAAAATGTAAGGCACATAGAAAAACAAAACAGTTTAAAGTCAACAGAACAACCAACAAAATGTAAGGCACATAGAAAATCAAAACAGTGTAAAGTCAACAGAACAACCAACAAAGTGTAAGGCACATAGAAAAACAAAACAGTGTAAATCTAACAGAACAACCAACAAAGTGTAAGACACATAGAAAAACAAATTCAGTGTAAAGTCAACAGAACAACCAACAAAGTGTAAGGCACATAGAAAAACAAAACAGTGTAAAGTCAACAGAACAACCAACAAAGTGTAAGACACATAGAAAAACAAATCAGTGTAAAGCTAACAGAACAACAAACAAAGTGTAAGACACATAGAAAAACAAAACAGTGTAAAGTCAACAGAACAACCAACAAAGTGTAAGGCACATAGAAAAACAAAACAGTGTAAAGTCAACAGAACAACCAACAAAGTGTAAGGCACATAGAAAAACAAAACAGTGTAAAGTCAACAGAACAACCAACAAAGTGTAAGGCACATAGAAAAACAAAACAGTATAAAGTCAACAGAACAACCAACAAAGTGTAAGGCACATAGAAAAACAAAACAGTGTAAAGTCAACAGAACAACCAACAAAGTGTAAGACACATAGAAAAACAAATTCAGTGTAAAGTCAACAGAACAACCAACAAAGTGTAAGGCACATAGAAAAACAAAACAGTGTAAAGTCAACAGAAAAACCAACAAAGTGTAAGGCACATAGAAAAACAAAACAGTGTAAAGTCAACAGAACAACCAACAAAGTGTAACGCATATAGAAAAACAAACCAGTGTAAAGTCAACAGAGCAACCAACAAAGTGTAAGGAACATAGAAAAACAAAACAGTGTAAAGTCAACAGAACAACCAACAAAGTGTAAGGCACATAGAAAAACAAAACAGTGTAAAGTCAACAGAACAACCAACAAAGTGTAAGGCACATAGAAAAACAAAACAGTGTAAAGTCAACAGAACAACCAACAAAGTGTAAGACACATAGAAAAACAAATTCAGTGTAAAGTCAACAGAACAACCAACAAAGTGTAAGGCACATAGAAAAACAAAACAGTATAAAGTCAACAGAACAACCAACAAAGTGTAAGGCACATAGAAAAACAAAACAGTGTAAAGTCAACAGAACAACCAACAAAGTGTAAGACACATAGAAAAACAAATTCAGTGTAAAGTCAACAGAACAACCAACAAAGTGTAAGGCACATAGAAAAACAAAACAGTGTAAAGTCAACAGAACAACCAACAAAGTGTAAGGCATATAGAAAAACAAAACAGTGTAAAGCTAACAGAACAACCAACAAAGTGTAAGACACATAGAAAAACAAAACAGTGTGAAGTCAACAAAACAACCAACAAAATGTAAGGCACATAGAAAAACAAAACAGTGTAAAGTCAACAGAACAACCAACAAAATGTAAGGCACATAGAAAAAGAAAACAGTGTAAAGTCAACAGAACAACCAACAAAGTGTAAGGCACATAGAAAAACAAAACAGTGTAAATCTAACAGAACAACCAACAAAGTGTAAGGCACATAGAAAAACAAAACAGTGTAAAGTCAACAGAACAACCAACAAAATGTAAGGAACATAAAAAAACAAAACAGTGTAAAGTCAACAGAACATCCAACAAAGTGTAAGGCACATAGTAAAACAAAACAGTGTAAAGTCAACAGAACAACCAACAAAGTGTAAGGCACATAGAAAAACAAAACAGTGTAAAGTCAACAGAACAACCAACAAAATGTAAGGCACATAGAAAAACAAAACAGTGTAAAGTCAACAGAACAACCAACAAAGTGTAAGGCACATAGAAAACCAAAATCAGTGTAAAGTCAACAGAACAACCAACAAAGTGTAAGGCACATAGAAAACCAAAACAGTGTAAAGTCAACAAAACAACCAACAAAATGTAAGGCACATAGAAAAACAAAACAGTGTAAAGTCAACAGAACAACCAACAAAGTGTAAGGCACATAGAAAAACAAAACAGTGTAAAGTCGACAGAACAACCAACAAAGTGTAAGACACATAGAAAAACAAAACAGTGTAAAGTCAACAGAACAACCAACAAAGTGTAAGACACATAGAAAAACAAAACAGTGTAAAGTCAACAGAACAACCAACAAAGTGTAAGACACATAGAAAAACAAAACAGTGTAAAGTCAACAGAACAACCAACAAAGTGTAACGCATATAGAAAAGCAAACCAGTGTAAAGTCAACAGAGCAACCAACAAAGTGTAAGGCACATAGAAAAACAAAACAGTGTAAAGTCAACAGAACAACCAACAAAGTGTAAGGCACATAGAAAAACAAAACAGTGTAAAGTCAACAGAACAACCAACAAAGTGTAAGGCACATAGAAAAACAAAACAGTGTAAAGTCAACAGAACAACCAACAAAGTGTAAGACACATAGAAAAACAAATTCAGTGTAAAGTCAACAGAACAACCAACAAAGTGTAAGGCACATAGAAAAACAAAACAGTGTAAAGTCAACAGAACAACCAACAAAGTGTAAGGCATATAGAAAAACAAAACAGTGTAAAGCTAACAGAACAACCAACAAAGTGTAAGACACATAGAAAAACAAAACAGTGTGAAGTCAACAAAACAACCAACAAAATGTAAGGCACATAGAAAAACAAAACAGTGTAAAGTCAACAGAACAACCAACAAAATGTAAGGCACATAGAAAAACAAAACAGTGTAAAGTCAACAGAACAACCAACAAAGTGTAAGGCACATAGAAAAACAAAACAGTGTAAATGTAACAGAACAACCAACAAAGTGTAAGACACATAGAAAACCAAAACAGTGTAAAGGCAACAGAACAACCAACAAAGTGTAAGGCACATAGAAAAACAAAACAGTGTAAAGTCAACAGAACAACCAACAAAGTGTAAGACACATAGAAAAACAAAATCAGTGTAAAGCTAACAGAACAACCAACAAAGTGTAAGACACATAGAAAAACAAAACAGTGTAAAGTCAACAGAACAACCAACAAAGTGTAAGACACATAGAAAAACAAAACAGTGTAAAGTCAACAGAACAACCAACAAAGTGTAAGGCACATAGAAAAACAAAACAGTGTAAAGTCAACAGAAAAACCAACAAAGTGTAAGGCACATAGAAAAACAAAACAGTGTGTAAAGTCAACAGAACAACCAACAAAGTGTAACGCATATAGAAAAACAAACCAGTGTAAAGTCAACAGAGCAACCAACAAAGTGTAAGGAACATAGAAAAACAAAACAGTGTAAAGTCAACAGAACAACCAACAAAGTGTAAGGCACATAGAAAAACAAAACAGTGTAAAGTCAACAGAACAACCAACAAAGTGTAAGGCACATAGAAAAACAAAACAGTGTAAAGTCAACAGAACAACCAACAAAGTGTAAGACACATAGAAAAACAAATTCAGTGTAAAGTCAACAGAACAACCAACAAAGTGTAAGGCACATAGAAAAACAAAACAGTATAAAGTCAACAGAACAACCAACAAAGTGTAAGGCACATAGAAAAACAAAACAGTGTAAAGTCAACAGAACAACCAACAAAGTGTAAGACACATAGAAAAACAAATTCAGTGTAAAGTCAACAGAACAACCAACAAAGTGTAAGGCACATAGAAAAACAAAACAGTGTAAAGTCAACAGAACAACCAACAAAGTGTAAGGCATATAGAAAAACAAAACAGTGTAAAGCTAACAGAACAACCAACAAAGTGTAAGACACATAGAAAAACAAAACAGTGTGAAGTCAACAAAACAACCAACAAAATGTAAGGCACATAGAAAAACAAAACAGTGTAAAGTCAACAGAACAACCAACAAAATGTAAGGCACATAGAAAAAGAAAACAGTGTATAGTCAACAGAACAACCAACAAAGTGTAAGGCACATAGAAAAACAAAACAGTGTAAATCTAACAGAACAACCAACAAAGTGTAAGGCACATAGAAAAACAAAACAGTGTAAAGTCAACAGAACAACCAACAAAATGTAAGGAACATAAAAAAACAAAACAGTGTAAAGTCAACAGAACATCCAACAAAGTGTAAGGCACATAGTAAAACAAAACAGTGTAAAGTCAACAGAACAACCAACAAAGTGTAAGGCACATAGAAAAACAAAACAGTGTAAAGTCAACAGAACAACCAACAAAATGTAAGGCACATAGAAAAACAAAACAGTGTAAAGTCAACAGAACAACCAACAAAGTGTAAGGCACATAGAAAACCAAAATCAGTGTAAAGTCAACAGAACAACCAACAAAGTGTAAGGCACATAGAAAACCAAAACAGTGTAAAGTCAACAAAACAACCAACAAAATGTAAGGCACATAGAAAAACAAAACAGTGTAAAGTCAACAGAACAACCAACAAAGTGTAAGGCACATAGAAAAACAAAACAGTGTAAAGTCAACAGAACAACCAACAAAGTGTAAGACACATAGAAAAACAAAACAGTGTAAAGTCAACAGAACAACCAACAAAGTGTAAGACACATAGAAAAACAAAACAGTGTAAAGTCAACAGAACAACCAACAAAGTGTAAGACACATAGAAAAACAAAACAGTGTAAAGTCAACAGAACAACCAACAAAGTGTAACGCATATAGAAAAGCAAACCAGTGTAAAGTCAACAGAGCAACCAACAAAGTGTAAGGCACATAGAAAAACAAAACAGTGTAAAGTCAACAGAACAACCAACAAAGTGTAAGGCACATAGAAAAACAAAACAGTGTAAAGTCAACAGAACAACCAACAAAGTGTAAGGCACATAGAAAAACAAAACAGTGTAAAGTCAACAGAACAACCAACAAAGTGTAAGACACATAGAAAAACAAATTCAGTGTAAAGTCAACAGAACAACCAACAAAGTGTAAGGCACATAGAAAAACAAAACAGTGTAAAGTCAACAGAACAACCAACAAAGTGTAAGGCATATAGAAAAACAAAACAGTGTAAAGCTAACAGAACAACCAACAAAGTGTAAGACACATAGAAAAACAAAACAGTGTGAAGTCAACAAAACAACCAACAAAATGTAAGGCACATAGAAAAACAAAACAGTGTAAAGTCAACAGAACAACCAACAAAATGTAAGGCACATAGAAAAACAAAACAGTGTAAAGTCAACAGAACAACCAACAAAGTGTAAGGCACATAGAAAAACAAAACAGTGTAAATCTAACAGAACAACCAACAAAGTGTAAGACACATAGAAAACCAAAACAGTGTAAAGGCAACAGAACAACCAACAAAGTGTAAGGCACATAGAAAAACAAAACAGTGTAAAGTCAACAGAACAACCAACAAAGTGTAAGACACATAGAAAAACAAATCAGTGTAAAGCTAACAGAACAACAAACAAAGTGTAAGACACATAGAAAAACAAAACAGTGTAAAGTCAACAGAACAACCAACAAAGTGTAAGACACATAGAAAAACAAAACAGTGTAAAGTCAACAGAACAACCAACAAAGTGTAAGGCACATAGAAAAACAAAACAGTGTAAAGTCAACAGAACAACCAACAAAGTGTAAGGCACATAGAAAAACAAAACAGTGTAAAGTCAACAGAACAACCAACAAAGTGTAAGGCACATAGAAAAACAAAACAGTGTAAAGTCAACAGAACAACCAACAAAGTGTAACGCATATAGAAAAACAAACCAGTGTAAAGTCAACAGAGCAACCAACAAAGTGTAAGGCACATAGAAAAACAAAACAGTGTAAAGTCAACAGAACAACCAACAAAGTGTAAGGCACATAGAAAAACAAAACAGTGTAAAGTCAACAGAACAACCAACAAAGTGTAAGGCACATAGAAAAACAAAACAGTGTAAAGTCAACAGAACAACCAACAAAGTGTAAGACACATAGAAAAACAAATTCAGTGTAAAGTCAACAGAACAACCAACAAAGTGTAAGGCACATAGAAAAACAAAACAGTATAAAGTCAACAGAACAACCAACAAAGTGTAAGGCACATAGAAAAACAAAACAGTGTAAAGTCAACAGAACAACCAACAAAGTGTAAGACACATAGAAAAACAAATTCAGTGTAAAGTCAACAGAACAACCAACAAAGTGTAAGGCACATAGAAAAACAAAACAGTGTAAAGTCAACAGAACAACCAACAAAGTGTAAGGCATATAGAAAAACAAAACAGTGTAAAGCTAACAGAACAACCAACAAAGTGTAAGACACATAGAAAAACAAAACAGTGTGAAGTCAACAAAACAACCAACAAAATGTAAGGCACATAGAAAAACAAAACAGTGTAAAGTCAACAGAACAACCAACAAAATGTAAGGCACATAGAAAAAGAAAACAGTGTAAAGTCAACAGAACAACCAACAAAGTGTAAGGCACATAGAAAAACAAAACAGTGTAAATCTAACAGAACAACCAACAAAGTGTAAGACACATAGAAAACCAAAACAGTGTAAAGGCAACAGAACAACCAACAAAGTGTAAGGCACATAGAAAAACAAAACAGTGTAAAGTCAACAGAACAACCAACAAAGTGTAAGACACATAGAAAAACAAAACAGTGTAAAGTCAACAGAACAACCAATAAAGTGTAAGACACATAGAAAAACAAAACAGTGTAAAGTCAACAGAACAACCAACAAAGTGTAAGGCACATAGAAAAACAAAACAGTGTAAAGTCAACAGAACAACCAACAAAGTGTAAGGCACATAGAAAAACAAAACAGTGTAAAGTCAACAGAACAACCAACAAAGTGTAAGACACATAGAAAAACAAAACAGTGTAAAGTCAACAGAACAACCAATAAAGTGTAAGACACATAGAAAAACAAAACAGTGTAAAGTCAACAGAACAACCAACAAAGTGTAAGGCACATAGAAAAACAAAACAGTGTAAAGTCAACAGAACAACCAACAAAGTGTAAGGCACATAGAAAAACAAAACAGTGTAAAGTCAACAGAACAACCAACAAAGTGTAAGGCACATAGAAAAACAAAACAGTGTAAAGTCAACAGAACAACCAACAAAGTGTAACGCATATAGAAAAACAAACCAGTGTAAAGTCAACAGAGCAACCAACAAAGTGTAAGGCACATAGAAAAACAAAACAGTGTAAAGTCAACAGAACAACCAACAAAGTGTAAGGCACATAGAAAAACAAAACAGTGTAAAGTCAACAGAACAACCAACAAAGTGTAAGGCACATAGAAAAACAAAACAGTGTAAAGTCAACAGAACAACCAACAAAGTGTAAGACACATAGAAAAACAAATTCAGTGTAAAGTCAACAGAACAACCAACAAAGTGTAAGGCACATAGAAAAACAAAACAGTGTAAAGTCAACAGAACAACCAACAAAGTGTAAGGCATATAGAAAAACAAATTCAGTGTAAAGTCAACAGAACAACCAACAAAGTGTAAGACACATTGAAAAACAAATACAGTGTAAAGTCAACAGAACAACCAACAAAGTGTAAGACACATAGAAAAACAAATTCAGTGTAAAGTCAACAGAACAACCAACAAAGTGTAAGGCACATAGAAAAACAAAACAGTGTAAAGTCAACAGAACAACCAACAAAGTGTAAGACACATAGAAAAACAAAACAGTGTAAAGTCAACAGAACAACCAACAAAGTGTTAGGCATATAGAAAAACAAAACAGTGTAAAGCTAACAGAACAACCAACAAAGTGTAAGACACATAGAAAAACAAATACAGTGTAAAGCTAACAGAACAACCAACAAAGTGTAAGGCACATAGAAAATCAAAACAGTGTAAAGTCAACAGAACAACCAACAAAGTGTAAGACACATAGAAAAACAAAACAGTGTAAAGTCAACAGAACAACCAACAAAGTGTAAGGCACATAGAAAAACAAAACAGTGTAAAGTCAACAGAACAACCAACAAAGTGTAAGGCACATAGAAAAACAAAACAGTGTAAATCTAACAGAACAACCAACAAAGTGTAAGACACATAGAAAACCAAAACAGTGTAAAGGCAACAGAACAACCAACAAAGTGTAAGGCACATAGAAAAACAAAACAGTGTAAAGTCAACAGAACAACCAACAAAGTGTAAGGCATATAGAAAAACAAAACAGTGTAAAGCTAACAGAACAACCAACAAAGTGTAAGACACATTGAAAAACAAATACAGTGTAAAGCTAACAGAACAACCAACAAAGTGTAAGGCACATAGAAAATCAAAACAGTGTAAAGTCAACAGAACAACCAACAAAGTGTAAGACACATAGAAAAACAAAACAGTGTAAAGTCAACAGAACAACCAACAAAGTGTAAGGCACATAGAAAAACAAAACAGTGTAAAGTCAACAGAACAACCAACAAAGTGTAAGGCACATAGAAAAACAAAACAGTGTAAAGTCAACAGAACAACCAACAAAGTGTAAGGCACATAGAAAAACAAAACAGTGTAAAGTCAACAGAACAACCAACAAAATGTAAGGCACATTGAAAAACAAATACAGTGTAAAGCTAACAGAACAACCAACAAAGTGTAAGGCACATAGAAAAACAAAACAGTGTATCTCAACAGAACAACCAACAAAGTGTAAGACACATAGAAAAACAAATTCAGTGTAAAGTCAACAGAACAACCAACAAAGTGTAAGACACATAGAAAAACAAAACAGTGTAAAGTCAACAGAACAACCAACAAAGTGTAAGACAGATAGAAAACCAAAACAGTGTAAAGTCAACAGAACAACCAACAAAGTGTAAGGCACATAGAAAAACAAAACAGTGTAAAGTCAACAGAACAACCAACAAAGTGTAAGACAGATAGAAAACCAAAACAATGTAAAGTCAACAGAACAACCAACAAAGTGTACGGCACATAGAAAAACAAAACAGTGTAAAGTCAACAGAACAACCAACAAAGTGTATGGCAAATAGAAAACCAAAACAGTGTAAAGTCAACAGAACAACCAACAAAGTGTAAGGCACATAGAAAAACAAAACAGTGTAAAGTCAACAGAACAACCAACAAAGTGTAAGGCAAATAGAAAACCAAAACAGTGTAAAGTCAACAGAACAACCAACAAAGTGTAAGGCAAATAGAAAAACAAAATCAGTGTAAAGCTAACAGAACAACCAACAAAGTGTAAGACACATAGAAAATCAAAACAGTGTAAAGTCAACAGAACAACCAACAAAGTGTAAGACACATAGAAAAACAAAACAGTGTAAAGTCAACAGAACAACCAACAAAATGTAAGGCACATTGAAAAACAAATACAGTGTAAAGCTAACAGAACAACCAACAAAGTGTAAGGCACATAGAAAAACAAAACAGTGTATCTCAACAGAACAACCAACAAAGTGTAAGACACATAGAAAAACAAATTCAGTGTAAAGTCAACAGAACAACCAACAAAGTGTAAGACACATAGAAAAACAAAACAGTGTAAAGTCAACAGAACAACCAACAAAGTGTAAGACAGATAGAAAACCAAAACAGTGTAAAGTCAACAGAACAACCAACAAAGTGTAAGGCACATAGAAAAACAAAACAGTGTAAAGTCAACAGAACAACCAACAAAGTGTAAGACAGATAGAAAACCAAAACAATGTAAAGTCAACAGAACAACCAACAAAGTGTAAGGCACATAGAAAAACAAAACAGTGTAAAGTCAACAGAACAACCAACAAAGTGTATGGCAAATAGAAAACCAAAACAGTGTAAAGTCAACAGAACAACCAACAAAGTGTAAGGCACATAGAAAAACAAAACAGTGTAAAGTCAACAGAACAACCAACAAAGTGTAAGGCAAATAGAAAACCAAAACAGTGTAAAGTCAACAGAACAACCAACAAAGTGTAAGGCAAATAGAAAAACAAAATCAGTGTAAAGCTAACAGAACAACCAACAAAGTGTAAGACACATAGAAAAACAAAACAGTGTAAAGGCAACAGAACAACCAACAAAGTGTAAGGCACATAGAAAAACAAAACAGTGTAAAGTCAACAGAACAACCAACAAAGTGTAAGGCACATAGAAAAACAAAACAGTGTAAAGTCAACAGAACAACCAACAAAGTGTAAGGCAAATAGAAAACCAAAACAGTGTAAAGTCAACAGAACAACCAACAAAGTGTAAGGCACATAGAAAAACAAAACAGTGTAAAGGCAACAGAACAACCAACAAAGTGTAAGGCACATAGAAAAACAAAACAGTGTAAAGTCAACAGAACAACCAACAAAGTGTAAGGCAAATAGAAAACCAAAACAATGTAAAGTCAACAGAACGACCAACAAAGTGTAAGGCACATAGAAAAACAAAACAGTGTAAAGTCAACAGAACAACCAACAAAGTGTAAGGCAAATAGAAAACCAAAACAGTGTAAAGTCAACAGAACAACCAACAAAGTGTAAGACATATAGAAAAACAAAACAGTGTAAAGCTAACAGAACAACCAACAAAGTGTAAGGCACATAGAAAAACAAAACAGTGTAAAGTCAACAGAACAACCAACAAAGTGTAAGGCATATAGAAAAACAAAACAGTGTAAAGTCAACAGAACAACCAACAAAGTGTAAGGCACATAGAAAAACAAAACAGTGTAAAGTCAACAGAACAACCAACAAAGTGTAAGGCACATAGAAAACCAAAACAATGTAAAGTCAACAGAACAACCAACAAAATGTAAGGCACATAGAAAAACAAAACAGTGTAAAGTCAACAGAACAACCAACAAAGTGTAAGGCACATAGAAAACCAAAACAGTGTAAAGTCAACAAAACAACCAACAAAATGTAAGGCACATAGAAAAACAAAACAGTGTAAAGTCAACAGAACAACCAACAAAGTGTAAGGCACATAGAAAAACAAAACAGTGTAAAGTCAACAGAACAACCAACAAAGTGTAAGGCACATTGAAAAACAAAACAGTGTAAAGTCAACAGAGCAACCAACAAAGTGTAAGGCAAATAGAAAACCAAAACAGTGTAAAGTCAACAGAACAACCAACAAAGTGTAAGGCACATAGAAAACCAAAACAGTGTAAAGGCAACAGAACAACCAACAAAGTGTAAGGCACATAGAAAAACAAAACAGTGTAAAGTCAACAGAACAACCAACAAAGTGTAAGGCACATAGAAAACCAAAACAGTGTAAAGTCAACAGAACAACCAACTAAGTGTAAGGCACATAGAAAACCAAAACAGTGTAAAGTCAACAGAACAACCAACAAAGTGTAAGACACATAGAAAAACAAAACAGTGTAAAGTCAACAGAACAACCAACAAAGTGTAAGGCACATAGAAAACCAAAACAGTGTAAAGTCAACAGAACAATTAACAAAGTGTAAGGCACATAGAAAACCAAAACAGTGTAAAGTCAACAGAACAACCAACAAAGTGTAAGACACATAGAAAAACAAACCAGTGTAAAGTCAATAGAGCAACCAACAAAGTGTAAGGCACATAGAAAACCAAAACAGTGTAAAGTCAACAGAACAACCAACAAAGTGTAAGACACATAGAAAAACAAAACAGTGTAAAGTCAACAGAGCAACCAACAAAGTGTAAGACACATTGAAAAACAAATTCAGTGTAAAGCCAACAGAACAACCAACAAAGTGTAAGGCACATAGAAAAACAAAATCAGTGTAAAGTCAACAGAACAACCAACAAAGTGTTAAGACACATAGAAAAACAAAACAGTGTAAAGTCAACAGAACATCCAACAAAGTGTAAGGCACATAGAAAAACAAAACAGTGTAAAGTCAACAGAACAACCAACAAAGTGTAAGGCACATAGAAAACCAAAACAGTGTAAAGTCAACAGAACAACCAACTAAGTGTAAGGCACATAGAAAAATTAAATCAATGTAAAACCAACATATCAACCAACAAAGTGTAAGGCACATAGAAAAAACAAACTATGTGAAAAGCCAACAGAAAAATCGACGAAGTGTTAGGAACAAAGAAAAAAACCAAAGCAGTGTTAAGCCAACAGAACAACCGACGAATTATTAGGCTCATAGAAAAACAAAAGCAACGTTTAGCCAACATAATAACCAAAAACAGCATAAGGCGAGAGAACGAGGGGATTGTGCTTTACTTTGAAGCTTCAAATAGTGTTTTCTTGGTGATTATTTCAAGCTTGCAGTTTACAGCATTTCTTTCTTTAAAATTTGCAGGTAAACAATTTGCTTTCGCTTTCTAATCGATTTTAGCAATTTGTATTCCTTAACTGTACAGTATTGATTACCAATTTTATCATTTAATCTTCGAATTTGTTCTAGATCAAAGACTTTATACTTTTTCAATGAAAGATCACACAGTCATACATTTATCCATACTTTCAATCAAACTTTTCAGTATATTGACAGCGATGTCAAATCGATGCAAAAGCATCTGAATGTTACGTAACTGTTATTGCATGTCATAATGTCGCCCCAATCAGATGCACTAAGTCTATTACCGTTGGGAAAATTGATCTTTTTCTTCGCTTACCATGATAAATTAAATCAAATCAAATGCATGCGTATTACATGCTTTGACCATGACATGCCTGACTGTTTTATAGTATTTCCATGAAAATATATGAATTTGAGATTTCAATTTTTATAATCATTGTGTATTCATTTAGAAATTCTTACACAAATAGACAATAAATGTCTATCTAGATAAGCGCGAGAGGAATACCATGTTATAAACATTAAACATTAAACACATTTTATTTCCAATTTGGAGCCTTTTACGGGCATAAAGATACATACATGTAATATAATATAGTTAACTAAAGATATTCTCTTCATATAGTAGTACAATTGGAAAAATTCCTTATACATCAGTATTTACAATATCTTAAATGTATAGGCAGATGTGCATGTCATTGCAGATTCTGATAACAATCAATTTACTGTATGTGTACACCTTTCGCATTTTATTAGAATAGAAAAAAGTCCAAAAATTTAACTTTTTTATTGATCGGATTGATTTGCAATAAAAACTTTTACAAAGGACTGCAGAAATGTAGTTTTATCCGTGTTACTACAAAAATCAAGAACATTACGTAACATTCCATACGACACGTCTTCAACTTTAAAAAAAAATGTAAACCTTTCTGCATCAAATTACAAATTCGAAAAAGAAAGACAAGCCAATGCTAACCAGAACTAGAGTAATGACCATGCGGGTTTTTAACGACCTTGACTTACCACGAGGAGTCGTGCACGGTTGGCAACAAGAATTAGGGTATCTAAAAGCTATCTATTATTAGTACTTATCCCTTCTTTTATTCTTTAAAGATTACCACTGGAGAAGAAGGTAAAATTTATTGTATCATTAAGTTCATAAGTCTAATCTCTTGCTTTTTTGAAAACCATTATCCAGACATCCTTATCATTTTACATTTTCAAACAATTAAGGACAAAAACTCTTGAATATTACAATTTCCATCCTTGTAAAATGTTGACTTTATCATCCAAAGTACGCAAATGTTCTTTTCCATTCAATAAGAGGCATTTAGTCAAATGACTTTCCAACTTGCATTAAGAAATCATATAATTATGAATTTTGCAAAACAAACAAAACCATAACCCTTCGAAACTTTAAAAGCAAAAACATGACATTGAACTAAATCTGTGATTCGAGGCTTAATAACTCAAATTAAAATTCTAAATCAATTTCATCAATCATATTCTTGAATTTGACAACCAGAAACCTGATGATTTAGATTGTTTATTTTTTCCCCTCTGCAATGTTTAGAAGAGAGTTTTCACGTCTAGTGTATCCCAAGCTCAGAAGTCAGCACTTGTGTTGACATAAATTGTCATTGATGCGGTCATAATTGTTCGAAATATTTTCTACCCCCTGGCCAACTTACAAAATCAAACGCTATCAGTAAAGCCTTATTGTTTGCATTTTTTCAAATTTTATTTCCTTGTAATTTGTATAAGTTTATATTTGTTCATTTGCTTTCCTTTTGTTCTATTGAGCTCTTCGATCTTGTAAGCGTGTCATATAAAGATTATATCACTTACTAGATGATAATATAAAATGTCGTATGCATAATGAGTACAATATATAACATCTTTTATCCTACACTGTCAAACACATTTTTCATCATGTCTCCTTGTCTTTATATTAAACGCCTTTATGTATCATGTTTTAACACATCTTCCTTATCAGGAAAACTTATGTTCAGTGCATACTTTTATGTGTTCACATTCTGAATTTCTGTCCATTTAAAATTGTCATACTTTCCAAACAGGGGGTAAGGAAATCTACTATGGCATGGTACATGTTATTGTTATAGTTGCTTACCTGACGTGATTCCTATAATTATTGCATTTCAAGAATGAAAAAGTGGGCTTTCAATAAAAGCGAACATGACTTTGCTTGTATCAGTTGAAAAGTTTTTGTTGCATAACCTACTTTCGAAAACAATCACTGTTGAACTATTTATTAATTAACAAATATCTTCAAGACTGTCATACAAAAAGACAATATACGTATAGTGTCTTGAAATATGAAATTTATTTGTATTATACTGCAATCAGCTATTTTACTATACACAATATAGAACCTCGCATTTTCCCGTTTCAAAGCCTCATACAAATAAATTTCATATTTCAAGACACTATACGTATATTGTCTAATTATCAAATTTTTTAATACTTTTATTTTAAATGTATTGAATCTATTTTCTTCATATTGAATTGTGCAGTCATTCATAGTGGCTTTTCAAAGGAAAATTGATAAGATATTCCGTAAATTGAATGACAATTGATTTGCTAGATAAAATTAAAAACATGAAAAACGACTCTTAAAAAAAGTTTCCCCTGTGCAAAATATTGAAAAAGATATGTGATATGGTTGATAACTATAAATAATTATCCACTAAGAGACAAAAGGAATAGAATGTAAACAGTTTTATGACAACACACTGTCCACAATACTGAGTAATACATCGTATATTAAGTGTAAAATCTTTGACGTCAATACTTATTTGGAATGGTTTGGACTTGAGATATGCAACAACGTGTATCTTTATATATCACATTCTCGCACAACATTTCATTTTTATTTTATTTAATTTTATTTTTCTCTACATTTTTATGTTATATTGCGCTGTTACATGGCGAAACAATGAAATGTTTTTATAACGACTAACTATGATCTCTGAATAGACATAGCTTCACATTGCACGCAAGGTATAAGCAATAGATGTGGGGAATACTTCAAAGAGACAACAATCAAATGACACAAACAACGGTAAACATCAAGAGAAGATACTGTGATTCAAGTTTGAAGAATGCAAATTCTAAAATCTAGGTGGTATAGAGAAAAAGCACTGGATATTCTTAGATATGCTTGCTGTATAGTTAATATAAAAAAGAAGATTTGGTATGATTGCCAATGAGAAAACTCTCCACAAGATACCAAATAACACAGAAATTAACAACTATGGGTCACCGTACGGCCTTCAACAATGAGCAAAGCCCATACCGCATTATTAGTTATAAAAGTTCCCGGTCTTTTTGAAAAGATTTGATAAACATTGAGGAAGATGTTATCATAAGCATCATGATTCAGATGACTTGTATCCGAGTATTATATTTGGGTCTTTACCCTGTCATGTTTCAATAAAATTACGTTCGATCTAGTAATCCCTTTGAGATAATGTTGTATAAGCGTGCAAATATATAAATCAAAGTTGAACATTTTGTACTAACACACTAGGGTAACCCACTGAAAAAAAAATCATAGGACCACCAAGGGAATCCTGCTTAGGCAAAGGAATTCTGCTTTTTCTTATGTTTACATTAGAATACAGAGATAAAGTGGTGAAAAAACATTGAAAGTATTTAGAAGAGAGTTTTTTCTCTTTCTATATCACCAGTTGAATATTCAGAACTTGTGTTGTTCTTATAGATTATCGTTGGTCATCTCAGCGAGATTGAGTTTCTCGCTTGAGCCGGTACGGCGAAAGTGAGAAAAGCAATCGAGTTGAGATGACCAATGATAATCTGTTTATCGCTATTTTTCCTATGACGACGTTGTCAATTTCCTTTCAATTTCATTAGCAACGCCACGTGCCCCTTAGTTTCTAGCGACAATTTTCATATCACTCAATTCCGCTAAAAAGGAAATTATCAGTCAGCAAGGTCAAAGGAAAATGTCGTAAAATAGCGATAAATAACATTAATTATCATTGATGTGGTCATCATTGATGTGGTCATCATTGCAATTCACCTGTCGACATGATTTTGTAATTGTTCGAAAAACTAAACATTTTCTTCCCAAGGAATAGATAAATTTATAGCTGTATTCCGAAAACCATTCGGAAAAGTAGATCATTTTTTTGCCATTTAACCTTTTTTATTAGGGTGTCACTAATGAGTCTTTTGTAGAGTAAAAGCGTACAAAATCGTAAACCTGGTTTCTTTGAGGAGATATTGTTTATGAATAAAGAAAGCCTTAATTGCAGATCCATTGTTTGAAATTACTTTCACGATGGATATTCTGTATCATGATGTAATTCTATATTAAGGCAACGGCAGTTAATCGCTGTTATTCGCGGTCTCAATTTACAGAAGATATGGGCTTATTTTCCTGTCAGTGTTAAAGGTGTATATAGAACACATCGGACGAGAAATATCAAACCATATCCCTTGTGATCCCGCATAACATTCATATCATACTTAAATAACACAATTAATTGACCTAGTACTTTTTAAAATGTTTTGCCGCTGTTACTAATAATTCAAAAAATTCCTTGTGGGAAACATGCCAAACATCTATTTGGAAAAGAAAAAAATTCACACCAACCCTGGAAATAATCAAATATCCCATACCAATAAAAATGACATCATTAGTTATCCATTATACTCCAAAATTAAAGGAATGTTCAATATATCAAGATAGATGATGAAATATAGCACACATGAAATGAAAACCTTTTAGGCATTTAGTCATTTCAACAGAATAACATTTGTCAAACATGTCATATAACTGATAAGGACATTCAATCCATTCAAATCACATATAAATGTTACGTAACAGTTATATCATCAAATAATCAACTATAATGTGTCCCACGGAGAAAATGCAATGTTTGGAAAGAAAGGAACTGTGACATCAACAGTTGTTTTGAAAATTCTTTTTATGATGCAGACAGTTTCCTAGTAGACTGATTATTTTCGCTTTTTCCCTCTCTATAAACGGTCTTGTTACTTAATGCATTGAAAAAAAACCCCACACATGATTAAGAAATGAATCTCACTTATCATACAAGAAAAGTAAATCTTAACCAGACTTGTCGTGATTCATACTAGTTTGTTAAAAAGTTGAGCCGTAAATTGTCCATTTTTTTAAAGAAAAAACTAAAGCCTAATGAATCCCCTGGCTAAAAATTACACATACATCGCTCAAGAGAAAATAAGTTCTAGTGAATTTATCTTCGGTATCAAAACATTTCACCTTGTAGTTTCAGAAAAGATCTTTTTTGCTACACTGAACAGAAGAATGTTCGTTTTGCTACCTTGAACATAAAAATGTTCTTCTGACTATATATGAATCTGTGATATATATATTCGGTCCCAAAATACGGCCGTTTTTTCATTACTAGTATTACAAACTACAAACTTAAGTGCAAATCTGCTGAAATTGTAAACATTGGTTTTAACAAATAAGTTACAATGGGTTCAGTGGCGTAAGAGCAGACTAAAAAGTGTGTGATGTGGTTGGAGTCAAATTTCTGAAAGTGGCAAGCAAAATAAATGTAGTATAGAAAACTAAACTCTTCAAAGTTACAGGGCATTAATTTTGTACGCCAATTGTGCGATTTGGATTAGTCAGCAAAAGACTTATCAATGACGCTTAGATAAATAAAATCCAATTAGAATTTATTCAGTCGGTTACTTTTGTACCCCTAACCTCTACCCCGGATTTTACGACCCTGGTTTTCAAGTTACGCAAGTGTATACACATTCAACATCTGATCGCGTGTCATGTATAATTATTATATGACTATATTGTAACTACTTCATATGTATGTTTCATAAGAAACCATAGTTTTGATTGGCTTTCCGAAAACAATACAACAGTACAGGACAGAAATGTAATTGGATGCTTCTAATTGTATAGGGCAATGAAAGCGTTGATCGAGCGCACATGAATAATATGAAGTCCTTCTGTCAACACTTTTACACCTCAATATAATAATAAAAAGAAGCTGTCAATTCTTAATTAAATATTGCTGTGACATTGTGTTCCTGTGCCTCACATATCTTTTTATTTCCAAATAAATGTAATGCAGTATACGTATTAATCATATATATAAAGAACTCATGTTGTAAAATACAGATGTCAATAGATTTTATTAGAGAACATAAAATACTCATTTCAAGGCGGCGGCATATTACACAATGTTAAATCTTTTAAACTTTAAAACTATAATACATTACTTTTTTTACTTGATTAATTTATTAATAAAACAAACACATATTTCACATAAAAAGGTAAAGTTAAGTTAAATCAACGGTAAAATCACAAGTAAACACGGTAATGTCATTTCTGGAGTAGCTCTAAACTCTATTGAAATATCTGTCGCTCTATAATGTATATGTTCCAGACCGTATGAGTATTTGGACCGTACGTGTACGGTCTGGACCGTATGTGTACTTTTTCAAAATATGCATACGGTAGGACCGTACGCGTACGGTCTGATTAACATTAAGAAGTTAGTCAAGTTTATTAGATACAAATGTATATTCCAGACCGTATGAGTATTTGGACCGTACGCGTACGGTTTGGACCGTATGTGTACTTTTTCAAAATGCTCATACGGTCGGACCGCACGCGTACGGTCTGACTGATATTAGGAAGTTGGTCAAGTTTTTTAGATACAAATGCATACAACAGATCAACATAACTAATTTTCTTAACTCTCAAATTAATTTTAAAAAGTTTAACGGTAATTGAAATAAAAACTTTGTATTTTAACTATTTCAAAAATTCACGATAATTTAATCTGTTAATCTATTGTATTTAGCATGCCGATCAGTAATACATTAATTGAATTATGATCACTGAAATCGAAGATATCGCAAGTAAACATAATGTGGAAGGACAATTGTTTTAGAATATTTAGCAACTTTACAAAAAAATGCACATGCAAAGGAACATGCATGAACTGCAAACATGTAAGCGTAAAAAATATAACGTTACTTGTGGTAACAAGTGTCACCTTGGGCGAGAGTACCGAAATAGGATTCAGATATACAATTAAACAAATATTTAATTTCAATTGTTCGTTTGTTCATTTTATCCATCTACTGGTAATTGTAGTAATAAAAACTTGTAAAACTAAAAGTAAAGATTTTCATAAATGTTTGTTTAAATCTAACCCATATGATCCAATAACATGTATGGTCAGCTCATACTGGACCATACGCGTATACTCATACGGTCCGACCGTACGCGATTGGTCGGACCGTACGAGTATAAGTATATGGTCCGGACCGTAAGCGTACGGTCCAAATACTCATATGGTCTGGGGACGTATACAACAGAAAACATATGATGTGTGAACTCCTATAAATGTTATTAACAATCTGAATAAACCTTGTATATTTTGCAAAATTAAGATAAAGAGTTAAGTGTATCTAAAAATATTTATTACAACTATATTTTCACCTTCCAAATCGAATCAACCAATGTGTCTCTTTATTTTCAAGATAGCAAGCAAGTTGTATCTTTTTTTATACTCCCTAATGATTATCCATTTCGGGATAGCTGAGGTGGTATTGTAGCTCTCAGTTACTGAGTACTCTTAGACTGATAATTTATATCTTTTTTATTTGTAAGTTCTTTGGTGTGGTTCTCGGTAATATGATCAGTTCAGTCGTTTCCATTTGATTTTTAGTTTGTTCTTATGTTGTGGTGTTACAAAACATTCCAGCGTAGGGAAAGAGTTTATCGCTAACAAACATATTTAATCCCACCATATTCTGCATGCGCATGTGAGAAATTGAGAGCGTTTAAGATTCAGGGTTTTGAGTCGATTATTGCTGACATATTCGTTGTTCGTTTGTTATTGCAAATTAAATTGGGCCTTGGATTTTCGAGTTTGATTTATATCACATTTTCCCTACCAGGACCTTTTAAAGCTTACTATGCGGTATGGGTTTTGCTTAAGTTGAATGCCTTTCGTTGACATATGCTTGCTAACACCAACCTTAAGACTCTGGTGAATAGTTTTCTCACTGGCAACTGAATACATACGAAGGCAGAAATGTCAATATGGTAATAATTACACTAATGCACTAAATGTGATTTTTTAAGGATTTACCACATAGCATGACTGCTTGGGGCCAAATAGATAGTCAATATCAAGTTATATGGTGGACGTTTCGTCCTCGAGGGTATCACCAGCCCAGTAGTCAACACTTCGGTGTTGACATGAATATCAGTAATGTGGTTACTTTTATAAATTTCCTGTTTACAAAACTTTGAATTTTTCGAAAAACTAAGAATTTTCTTATCCCAGACATAGATTACCTTAGCCGTATTTGGCACAACTTTTTGGAATTTTGGATCCTAAATGCTCTTCAACTTTGTACTAGTTTGGCTTTATAAATATTTTGATATGAGCGTCACTGATGAGTCTTATTTAGACGAAACGCGCGTTTGGCATACTAAATTATAATCCTGGTACCTTTGATAACTAATTATAGTTTTTAATGAGAAAACCAGTCTTAATAAAGAAACATTCCTAAGTTTTTATCAAAGTTGGAATTTTAACCAGTTTTAAATATTACAACGGTTCTTTTGCATATTATATCGTATATAATGTTAATATGTTATTGTGCTGTTGTATAGTGTTTTAGTAGTAACAGAAACACAAATTGTCATGAAGAAACTTCCTTCTTTATGAATTTTTTTTTAATAAACATAACAACTCCCAGGTTTTATATTACAAATACAGATCTAGACGTGGCTACTCGAAATGTTGGATTATGGATAGGAGCTTCTACTACCTTATCAATATTTAAGTAAAATTTGTGATGTTGTTGCTCTAAAGTAAATGTCCTTAAGATCATCTTTATTTTACAAGAAGCAAATTGTACTGTTAGTAGAACAATAAATTGACATAGTACTTTTCAAAACTGTTCGCTGTTCACTCCTAATTCAAAAGCTTCTCTGCTAAAAAAATTTGTTTGAAAGAGAAAAAAATTACAAAGCAACCCAGGATATATTCAAATGTCGATAACAATGACAAGATCTCAGGTATCCATTATTCTTCAAAATAAAAGGAATGCTCAACATATTTAGACAGATGTTATAATATAGCACAAATGAAATGAAAATCATTCATGGCATTTCGTCATTTCAAAGAAAAGCATTTTTAAAACATGTCATAGAGCTGATAATGACATTCAATCCATTCAAAACACATACACATGTTACGTAACAGTTACATAATCAAATTATCAACTGTAGTATGTCCCAAGGAGAAAATGCAATGCTTGGAAAAAAAGAAACTGCGACATCAACAGTTGTTTTGAAAATTCTTTTTATGATAAAGACAATTTCATAGAAGACTGCTTATTTTCACTATTTCATCTCTCGTAATCGGTCTCGTAACTTTTTAAATTGAAAAATCATAATTAAGAAATATGTATCACTTATTATACAAAGAAATGGATATTCTGGACCAAATTTGCAGTTATTCATGTACTGTTTTGTTCATAATTTGTGCCATACATTGTCCATTTGTTTAAAATTATAAAACCCCAACAAAAGCCTGCTGAATCGCTCAGCTGGAAAATTTCCCCTGAAATACTCAAGAAAAAATAACTTCTGGTGAATATATATTCGGTTTCAAAACATTCCACCTTCAGGCTATAGAAGATCGTTTTTGCTACATTGAACAAAATAATGTTATGCTGACTATACATGACTGTGATACATATCTTTTATAATACGTGCCGTTATTTCCATTATCACAAACTACCAAATTAACTGCAAATTTGCAGAAATTGTAAATAATTATTTTTACACAAGATGTTACCATGCATGGTCAGTGGTGTAGGAGCAATCTGAAAAGTGTGTGAAGTGCCTGGGGGCAAATTTCTGATAGAAAGCTACAAAGCATTAATTTTGTGCGTTTCGGAATCGTCAACAAAAGACTCATCAGTGACGTTTGAATAAAAACTTAACCCAAATAGAAGTTAATAAGTAGCCTTTTTTGTTATTTCTCCCCAATCCCTCCCCCGATCCTACCCCCTTCCCCCGAGTTTCCATTAAGTGTCTACAGATTCAGCTTCTTATATGCAAGTCTGATCGCGTGTCCTGTATATATATACCTATATGATCACATCACATATAAAAAAAGAAGATGTGGTATGATTGCCAATGAGACAACTCTCCACAAGAGACCAAAATGACACAGAAATTAACAACTATACCGTACGACCTTCAACAATGAGCAAAGCCCATACCGCATAGTTAGTTATAAAAGGCCCCGAAATGAATATGTAAAACAATTCAAACGAGAAAACAAACGGCCTTATTTATATAAAAAAAATTGAACGAAGAAATATATGTAACACATTAACAAACGACAACCACTGAAATACAGGCTCCTGACTTGGGACAGGCACATACATAATGTGGCGGGGTTAAACATGTTAGCGGGATCCCAACCATCCTCTAACCTGGGGCAGTGGTATAACGGTACAACATAAGAACGAACTATAAAAATCAGTTGAAAAAGGCTTACATGTATGTTTCATTAGAATCCGTAATTTTGCTTGGCTTTCCGTATAAAATACAATAGTTAAGGACAGAAATGTAATTAAATGAACTGGATGCTTCTTTTTATAATTCTATAGGGTAATGAAAGCGTTGATCGAGAACATCTTTAATATGAATTGCTTCCGTGAATCATACAACATGTGCCTCAGTCAACACTTTTATGTCTCAATTGAATTTTAAAAAGAAGCTGTCAATTCTTAATTAAATATTGCTGTGACATTGTGTTCCTGTACCTCACATATCTTTTTATTTCCAAAAAAATGTAATGAAGTATACGTATTAATCATATATATAACGCAGGCATGTTGTAAGGTACAGGTGTCATTTGATTAAGTTTTATTAGATAACATAAAATACTCCTATCAAGCGACATATTACATAATGTTAAATCTTTTGTACAATAAAAATATCATCTGATATTGTGTTTACACGATTCTGTACAGTTGTATAGTATATCATTAGTAGCAGAAACACAAATTGTCATTAAAAACAACTTCCTTGTTAACGAATAGTCTTGAAAAACATAGAATTAAAGAGAATGTACCCCTCCAAATATTGAATTTTCTTCTGAATTATCCTATTTAAAAAAAAATCAAATTCCAGGTTTTTCATTAGGCAATTACACATTCTAGACAAAAGACAAACAAATAATATTTTGCCTGTCTTAGACAAGCTATGATTTGCTACTTCTAATTTGTAAAAATGTGCAAGCTAATATTTGTTAAACCAAATTCTGTTCTTTGCTCAAGCTGTTCAGCTGATGCTTAAGCATCACTGATAGATTAAGGACGCATATCTACCATCTTATAAAATATACATACTTGGAGAGATATGTCAATCTTACTTTTCTTGTTTTGCACACTTGCAGTGTTTTCGTCCTCCCTCTTATCTTATATAATTTTGATAACTGAAAAGTAATAAATAACTAAAAAATTGGTTTTTTTCCCAATAGTATTTGTAATGCAGTCTTATAGCTGTCAAGATTATGACATTATGAGATAAGGAAATTTTATTTTTTAACACCAATCGAATGTGTTTGTCAATTCTCTTTCCGAAGTAATTCAGTTAACTGTGAGAGGTTATCAATTAAACATTAATTTTTGCTTTTAAACATTTTGACAGAAAAGGATGTGTTGCCATCACGTCCAAATGTCAGTTTTGTATTTGAATAACACAAAATGATACTTGGAAGGTTTCAATTAACGACAGCAAAACCCAAGAATCAATAATATTTCATTTACATCTAATAAAATATCATTTGTATAATTTTACACTACTAGAGAAAATGGAAGGCTCTTTACGATTTGTTCCTTCAATGGCAATGCATCAATGTGGAAGTCAACACAATACTGTTTATTCGCTTTAGATCTGACATGGTAATTTGCTTCATACGTGTTATCTGAAAGATGCAAAAGCAACGCCATGTCAATGAGCATTCCATGCTTAATCGTGTTTTTTTTTTTTACAAATACCCATGTCAAATCCAGTTTTATTGTTTGTTTGTTCGAAGTTCGTTGTTTTCCTCTTATAGTTGATTTGTTTCCCTTGGTTTAAGTGAATAACCCGGAATTGTTTTCTCGCAATCGATTTATGACTTTTGAACAGCGGTATACTACTGTTCCAAGCTTTCCCATAATTATTCCTTAGTTTCGTTACATTTAACGTAGAAATTATGCAGGATACCCTTTTCTTTTAATGTCCAAATTTTAAAAGAAAATATACCTTTGCCAAACAAAATCTGTACTGCACATTGTAGTTTATAATCCCTATACAATCAACTAAAAGACTCATCAGAAACATGTTTTTTGTTAGAAAGTTGGAATTGAGATATAGAAGAGTGTGTGCAGTAATTACACGCTAATCGTCCTATTTCTGTAAATTATACGGTTGTCTTCTTCATTGTTATAACCGTATTGAAGGCACGGTGAAATCAACTTGTGTGAATTAATCAAATCTGTCGATATAATCAGGAAATAATTGAATGGTACGAAAAGAAGTATCTTATTGGTCATACAGTTATCCCATCATTCCTTACGGTAAACAAATCGATCTTAGAATGACCAAAAAAACTAATTAGTCAGGAACGGTGTATTATACATAAATCTCATTGGTGGATAGCTTTAATTGAGATTCGTTAGACGTTTTTAAGATAAGTCTAGCCTATGTATTGGCATGTGATATTTATAGCAAATTAAAGAAAACAAAGTGAGCGGAATGAATTAGCCAAGTCTGTCGATTTCTTTAAAGGACGGAGTTAATCTCAATTAGGACCAGTTCTCATTAAGAAGAAGCTGCAATTCACTTGACAAATGAAGCTTTTTTTGTTGTTGATTATAAAACACGTTTGTATTACTAAGTAGATGTAAATCAGGTACTTTGACTCGTTCAACTGGGAGCTTAATTCAAGAGCAAATCGTCAGACCTTACATCTTAGTAAATGACAAATTAGTTATGACAAGAAGAAAAACAGAAAGGTGCCATGTAATTGAAAATCAGAATGTCAAGAAACAGTAAGAGTACAACGTGATAACCGACCGTCCAAGGGCTGTATAGCCAGTCAAGGTCGTTAAAAACTTCCATTTGTTGTGTACAACGTGATGAGAGAATGATGACACTTCTCTAACAGTGTTGTCGAACTAGTGGTAGAAAATTTGTAAAATTCATCTGTCGATTTTGTTTTTAATATACGTGAAAGATCATAGCTGATACCAAATATTGCAAATGAATATCGCCATAAACACCTACACAGCCACAACAAAAAAAAATTTAAAAATAAATAAGGATGTTAGTTTTCTAGCTTGAATTGTTTTACATTGTCTTATCGGGACCTATTATAGCTGACTATGCGGTATGGGTTTTGCTCATTGTTGAAGGCCGTACGATGACCTATAGTTGTTAATGTCTGTGTCATTTTGGTCTTTTGCGGATAGTTGTCTCATTGGCAATCATACCACATCTTCTTTTTTATAAGTAGAATTAAAACAACAAAAATACACAAAAACGTTAAAAACAAATGCAGTAAGGAATGTGGCAATTGTTTTCCATTCGTTTGATGATGTGTTTGAGCTTTTAATTTTGCCATTTGAGTTCGGTATTTTTGTTATATTACTTTTGATTGAATAAACTAATATATCCCTTCCTATACATATATTTGATGATTCGAAAGGATAACAATTATCCGCATATATATATATATATGTCTGCGAAGTCTAATTATAATAACGCATATGTACATAAGACTGCAGTTTTCTCTGTAAAAGATGGGAGACCCTTTATTTGATAAAGATTTAATATGTTCTTTACTTAGGTATCGATATAAAAATAAAATATATAAACACCATACAACGAAAAGTAGATCAGAAAGTAGAAAAAAGTAAAATCACAAAAATACTGAACTTAGAGGAAGATCAATTTGGAAAGTCCATAATCAATGTCGTTATTTGTAGTTGAAGTACATTGTATTAGTTTCAGCCATCCTAAAACTGACATTTTTAATACATGTATAGTTAATTATCCATAAAAATGGTATATGGTGTTACAAAAAAAAATGCAAAGTGTTAAATTATTTTTATGTCTTTTTGCGTTTGATATTAATATTTCAACTATTCGGAATTTTTCTATACCACTGCTGGTAGAGTTTTAATTCCCCGAGGGTATCACCCACCCAGTAGTCAGCACTTCTGTGTTGACTTGAGTTATCATTGAATATGTTCATAATTCTAAAACTGTTAACAAAACTTTTAAAGTTTTAAAATACTAAGACTTTTCTTCCTCAGGAATATATTACCTTAGCTGTATTTGGCCAATTTTTTAGCAATGTTTGGTCCTCAATGCTCTTCATTTTGTACTTTATTTGGCCTTTTTAATATATTTTGATTCGAGCGTCACTGATGATTCTTTTCTAGACGAAACGCACGCCTGGTGTTAATATTAAACTTCAATCCTGGCATTTATGATGAATTTATCAACAAAAACGAGTTCATTGATAACAAATGTATGTGTTGGAATTACTGATGGGTAAATGGACATTTTAGAGACTAACATTTACAATACAAAAGTTATATCGAAGAAGAGCCATTCAGAAGCGTTTTGAGGTGGTGACCTACATTTTGGACGCATAGAAATGAAGATTTGAAAACTAACGCAAAATCAAAAAAATATTGCTAATATCCGAACTCGCACTAATCCGAAGGCAATGAGCAATAAACAATACGATATTTTCCTTGAAGGAGGTTGCAATATTTATGAAGTTATAACATATGAAAATCTATATTAGTAAATCAACGTTATGGCTGCGGGTTGATAATTACCTTTGGAACAAACAGTACATCAAAATTGGTATCAACACAGATGCAGTAAAATTGCTTAATTGTTGATAACTTCGTGTTGATTGTCTTGGTTTTGTGCTACCATAATAACTAGCTATGTGTATTTACATTTATATCCTTTTTTCCCAGTCTCTGTGGTATAGTTTCTTCTTTTTATTTATAAATGCGTCACTTGGGAAACGAGTTTCCGATTTAGCTTTGTAACGAACAGAAATTATCAAAAGTCCTATTTGCGGCGGACTTTAACATTTAATTACGTTTTTTAATCACAGACTACCATACCATGACATGAAATGAAACATTTATGTTTTACAAGAAACCATAAGATTCTATTTATGTCACACAGACAGAATTAATATTCAAGACATCAATAATGTTTTTATACCACGTAAAATAAAGATGGTTCAATCCCCGTTATAGGTCTAGACTTGAAAAATCTTAATCTTTTGAAATAATAGAAATTATTTTCTTTCGTAATGTCCTAGACGCAATGGATTACTTTTATCTTAGTTTCTGGTGGGAAAATCTCTCGACATTTGTCATAAATTACATAATGTGTCATAGAAAAATAGCTTTGTTGTAATGAAAAATGGAAAACATAAGGCACAAATATTACTTACACTACAATTTCCCAAAATGGAAACCATTCAGGGAACATCAATGAAATTTGCCAAACCATATTAGAAACATTATACATATGATTCTCAGTCATATCATTTAATTTAATTAAACAGATGGCATAAACCTCTTCAAGCATAGTTTTTTTAGCTGACTATGCGGTATGGGGTTTGCTCATTGTTGGAATCTGTACGATTACCTATAGTTGTTAACTTATAAAATCATTTGCTCTCTGATGGAGAGTGGTAACATTAGCAATCAAAAACTTCTTATTTTTTTTTTACCATAAACTGTTGTTTATTATGTGTTGTGTGTGACTATACGATTAAAATACAACCCATTTGTTCACGGTTCGCTTTCAGGTTGTTTGCTTCTCTGGAACAGTAATTGAATGAGGTTATAAATGTATTCAAATCTGTCTATGGATATTGTATTGCTTGGTTAACTTCTACCAACTTCAAATTAAATATTTTGAGAGAGAACATCACACAAGTAAAAAATAAAAAATAAAAAGATATATCAATTCTTTGCTTTACCGCCGATGACAAATAGTCCATGTATGTTTAGAACGATCAGAGACTATAAATCAACGTTGACATGGAATATACGTGTACAACAATTAGACAGCAACCCAACCACACAACAACCAACAAGACATTTAAAGGTAACCGAATGTAAAGTATATATCAAACTCTAACAATATACGACGAAAAATTAAAATTTTTGCGGTCGTATAAAAAGCTTAGGGATAACAACAAATTAAATATAAAAATAACAGACTATAAAAAAAAATCATTAACACATAATTCCCTGAAGGACATGTATATTTGTTTTAAATAAATTAATAAAAACAGCACTTCAAAGATTATCATTGTAAAGAATAATTTTCGTTATACGTCAGCTACATATAAAGGATCTATAGATATGTAACTCGAGTGTAATTTTATATATATATTTGAACTCTGTAGCGTTTAATAGTTCCAAAGAGGATACGATATTTTCCACACCATCTTATCAATATGTAACTATGTACGCAAATACATTAATATGGAATGTTTATCCATTCAGATTTCATCACGGCACTTATGGAGAAATCCAAAGATTCATAAGCAATACGATATCATTAGATTTTAAAAGAAATATTCAATATTCAATTGTATCTGCTGACAAGGCTCCCAGCAATATGTTTCATTGTTAGATAACACATTAGGTTTACCACTTGATTCATCATGGCTTTGATAGTAAAGGGTTTTTTTTAACTTGAAAATCATAAATTATATAAACACACGAATATACTGGTATCCAAAAAAATAGAAAATTGTTGATAATATAATGATTATTTCTTATCTTGGCATTAATGTCATTACTGATAAGAATGACATCAATTATCTCAATTTATGACAATTTGTCTAATATTGCCCCACATATTTTGTTGATAAAACCCTCATGTACAGATGTAATGTGATAGATTTATCACAAAGAGCTACACTCATATCACAGCTCGTGGTTGAGTAGAACTTTGGTTCAAGATAGAACCTTTTCTCTTATATCAATATGCGCGTTACTTCTTTACATTATAAATGAAGCACACTCTTACAAAAACGCACGTAAACGCAAATGGCAATACTAGTATACCGCTACCGCTGTGCAATACTCATGAATCGATTACGCGAAATCAAATTCGGGTTACAAACTAAATTCGGGTTACAAACTAAAACCGAGGATACACATCAACTGTAAGAGGAAAACAGCAGAACAACAGAAACACTGAACTGCAAAAAAAACCCACCAAAAACGCCAACTTACATAGAAACGGACTATTTATTATCAACTGCAAAAACAAAACAAAAAACAAGATTTTAAAAACACTTTAACTGGTGTTGTTTCTTGAAGAATATGCTACAGTATACGCCAATTTATTATGAGAACTGACAATAATGCCAGAAAAAACTTCGATTCATCAGTCAAAGGGTAAACTTTTAAATAGATGATTTTGCATTGGTGATGACATTTTAATTTATAATTTATTGTAGAATCAGGTGGCATGTCTTATAATACAGGATTGGAAATTTGATGGACATGATTAATGAGTAGACGGCACTCTTACCAAACTATAAAGTGAACACGATGATGACACCATTGGCGTTCCTTATTCGTATAAAAATTATCAGTAGAATATATTCAACATAAAACCACTATTTACAGACATTATTATTTCAATGGTGTTTTTAAGCTTTATTTGCGAACGGTTTGTTTTTTCGTCATCATTCGTTATGCAAATGATTGTTTCTCAGATACAGATTGAAGATAGCACACAATGTTATATTTTATATTCAAAGTAAGTTATTTGTATTAATGTAAAAGTCGTATGTTCCAATAATATGAGTAAAGTTATGAAATACCAAAGGGCAAATCAATAATCGTAAATCAATGTATATGTCGTGTACATTTTATTATTTTGTACAGGTTATTACTTGTACAAAAACTTTGTATGAGTAATTACTTGTACGATGCCATCATACCAGTTATTACCTGTAGATTTCAAAAACACATATGCTCTATGATAACAATTTTTTTTAGGGTTCTACAGAACTCAGAGGTGTCTCGCCTACTTTTGCGGTTAATGGCAGGCTCAACAAAAATGAGTTAAAAAAAAATCAACAAAAATATTCCTTTCGCTACTATCTTTTGATTACAAGAAGCTTCTGTCCAAGTTTGGTGAAAATCCATGATAAGTCCATTTATAAAACGGAAAAAATAATGTTTGTCTTTTACAAATTTACATATGGATACTATCTTATGATCATAAACAACCTTCTGTCCAAGTTTGGTAGACATCCTGAATAGTTTAAGAAAGTCGCGTATCGTACAGAACGGATGTCGAACGTACATCCAACGGACGAGTACCGCATAAAACGGACACCTAACGGAAGCGTACCGGATAAAACGGATGAACAAGATGTACGGAAAAATCAAAGGCGACAATAATAAAACATGTAAATCGCATAAATATTCAAAATGTGTCTGTGTTACTGGTTTTGGTTTGTTCTTCAAAATTCCGCCAAAGGGCAGTGTCTGTCCTGAATATGAACTGCTTGATTGTGAAGACGTGCCTATACTCTAAGATCGATTATGAATAATAAGAATGCATGAACCTTAAGAAATCTGACATACCAATAATTGGCATTTCTGACGCAAAATTTTCAATTGGCATTAATCCGTTTCAGATTCGTTCATCATCCGTTTTATCCGTTATACGTCCGGTAGAAGTCCGTTTCTCATCCGTTCAACATCCGTTTTATCCGTTAAACGTCCGGTAGAAGTCCGTTGGTGAATTTATCTTCCAGACCTCCGACGGATGTATAACGGACACGTAACGGATACAAAACGGAAACGAAACGGACGAGTACCAAACAACCATTAATATATATATAAACCAGTTTGATACGTTTTCCAAAAAACGTCTTTTAGTTTGGGATTATCAAAAAAAAAAGAACGCAGCTTAGAATTGTTAACTATTTTCAAACTGGCTACAAAAACAAATAATCATGATTAATTGATTAAATTTCTTCTTATCTGCATTTGAACTAATATTTCGCCCCACATTGAACAGTGTTACATTTTAAAGTAAACAATCAATGTCAGTTTCTAATTTTTATACAACAAAAATAATATAAAACAATACATCTTTATTAAACAATTAAGCTTTTGGGTTTACGATTGCATTTCTTTTTTTAAAGAAAGCAACTTGTTTATGTATTATTGTCATTTTGTTTATTTTCTTTTGTTACATCTTCTGACACCGGACTCGGACTTCTCTTGAGCTTAATTTTAATGTGCGTATTGTTATGCGTTTACTTTTCTACATTGGCTAAAGGAATAGGGGCAGGGTTGAGATCTCATAAACATGTTTAACCCCGCCGCATTTTTGCGCCTGTCACAAGTCAGGAGCCTGTAGCCTTTGTTAGTCTTGTATGATTTTTTATTTTAGTTTCTTGTGTATAATTCGGAGTTTAGTATGACGTCCATTATCACTGAACTAGTATACATATTTTTAAGGGGCCAACTGAAGGACGCCTCCGGATGCGGGAGTTTCTCGCTACATTGAAGACCCATTGGTGGCCATCGGCTGTTGTCTGCTCTATGGTCGGGTTGTTGTCACTTTGACACATTCCCCATTTCCTTTCTCCAATATTCACTCATCTGTATTCTCTTTCATTCATACCTCTTTCAATCAAACATATAAATAAATTACGTTTATGTTCAAGGGCTTTCGTGGGTCTCTTTACGTTTAACAGCACATGCATTTACGACCATGTAAACCTTTCTAGATAAAGAAAGATATTAATAAAATGCATCGATGCAAAATATTAATACCAAGCAAATCAATTACAAGTCAAATTGATTGCATGTTCCATGAATTAAGTGAACTATATATATACAGACTTATCGATAAAAATATATTTTACAATTTTGCATTATCTTTCTTTTTGCTCTTGAATTTAAAATAAGCCATTATATTTTTTTTCAATCTGAATTGTCTGCGTTGACATTAATAACACGACATGTTTTTGTCTTGATAAAAAGCTACATGAAGATCTCTTCACAACACTTCATTTTTGTAGTCATCTGTTAATGCATTGTACGAAATTGTGGACATGAGCGCAAACACTTCCTGACTTTTAACTAACAAGAATGTGTCCCCAGTACACGGATGCCCCATCCGCACTATCATTTTCTATGTTCAGTGGACCGTGAAAATGGGGTTAAATCTCTAATTTGGAATTAAAATTAGAAAGATCATATCATACAGAACATATATACTAAGTTTCAAGTTGATTGGACTTCAACTTCATCAAAAACTACCTCGACCAAAAACTTTAACCTGACATGGGACAGACGGACGAACGGACGAACGAACGAACAGACGGACGCACAGACCAGAAAACATAATGCCCATAAATGGGGCATAAAAATGTGGATTAACGATAAATAAATGAATACTTTTCTATAGAAACAAAACTTTGAATTCAGAAGACACGTATTGTAGTAAAATTCTAATTTAACTTTGTAGCTAGACATTTCCCTTCGTATGTAGCTTTTTGGGGCCTCTGTGGCCGAGTTTTCTAAGGAGTTACTTAGTCTACTGTAATCACTATAGCCAGTCAACACTGAGGTTGTGAGTTCGAACCACACTCATGCGGGTGCACTCGACTTCAATCTTTATTGACTAGGATTGTCAGTTTTCCTATCGAAGGTCGGTGGTTTTCTCCGGGCATTCCGGCTTCTTCCACCAATAAAAACTGTCCGCCAAGAAACAGCCTAAATGCGGTGCTTAAAAGTGGCGTTAAAACACCAAATATCAAATCAATCGTACGTAGCTTTCTTTTTCTAATGTTCCCTAAGTATATTTAGTGACTAATATCGTTACTTCTTGTTCCTACAAACTTATCATCGGTCAATCATGAATATACATTCAATTGATAAATCAGAATTTTTCAATATCTATCTTGCAGATCACATCAAAGCTTAGAATAGAGAGAGAGACGTAATAGTGACCGATTAATTTATATAGATGTGGCATTATTTCATATCAGTTGAGAATAAGCTTCTCGTATTGGATAAAAAGGGGTCACATGACATTCATTATTCCTCAGTAATAAATTCCAGCGGTCATTAACAGAACAAAACGGACCAGAAAACCGGTCATTAACGAATTTTTACATGATAGTGACCGGTGGGGCGTGGCTTCCGTCTGTTAAAGACCGTTGGGGCGTGGTTTATCTGTTAATGACCGGTGGGGCGTGGTTTCTCTGTTTGGAGAGATGTCCCTTTAAATTTTCCTGTTTTCAATATAATAATTATATTACGTTGTTGAATTGTTTACCATATGTTTTGGTAAATTCTAAAATTATAGAGAACTTGATTAAGTATTCATATACTGAAAAATTGCACTATAAAAATGAATGGCATTATTTCTACGACTGGTTTTCCCTCTTTGTCATAAAAATCGTACAACTACTCAAGTTTGCTTTGGACATTTTGAATTTATGAAAATTTTCAAAAACATGGTTTCTCAATGAAATAAACATAATAGTTCTTGAATAACTGGTCATTATCGTGATATATGGACTGTCCTGTGGGCATTCCATATATCACGATAATGACCAGTTATTCAAGGACTATTATATAATTCTTCCGCTAAGATTAGAAACAGGACGTTTTGTTGGTGAGCCAGAATACCAACGGATATGTAGAATGTGCGACTCCGGACATGTTGAAAATGAACTACACTTTCTGATTGAATGCCAATTTTACAATGGACTACGTAATCAATTATTCTCTGAAATTTGAATAACAGTGAAAAGTTAAATTTATTATTGTCAGAATATCCTCGAAAAACAGCTCGATCCTTAGAACATTCATTAACAAAACGCAGACAACACTTATATTTAAATAATTAACATGTATATAAAATTCCTGATGACAATCTGAATTAATACTATAGTATCTATTTGAAGTGACTTATCTGAAGGTCCATTGGGCCGGGTGTAATTTAAGGTAGCACAATACAAAGATTTTTCATCCCAAATCAGACATCTTTAAACTGATGTAATTCCACTCATCTTTCTTTAAATTTCATAAATGAGGTACCAAAAGAAAGAAGAAAGATTAATCTTTCAAATTGTGATAATTTCATTATGACATAATTATTACATAATTAATTATTATGTAATTAGTTGCTTTATTGCGATGTCCACACTTGAATGAATTTAGCTTCTTTGTTATCCATAGCATCCTGAAATATTTTATAGATTCTTGCACAACACAGTTTGACCTCCAAAACTGTTTCTCAGATTTTTCCTATTGTATTTCATTCTCTCATAAATCTTCAATGAAGTTTGCAACATCAATTCATAAGAGTCCACTAAATTCAATTGGGTATAAAATTTGTTCTATTGATGTTTTGGGAAATCTGAGACATAGTTTTGGAGGTCAAGCTGTGTTGTACAAGAATCTATAAAATATTTTGGGATGCTATGAAGAACAAAGAGGCTAAATTCATTCAAGTGTGAACATCACAATATAGCAACTAATTACATAATAATTTAAAATTATGTAATGATTATGTCATAATGAAATTATCACACTTTGAAAGATAAATCTTTCTTCTTTCTTTTGGTACCTCATTTATAAAATATAAAGAAGGATGAAATGAATTACATCAGTTTAAAGATGTCTGATTGGGAATGAAAAAATCTTTGTATTGTGCTACCTTAATTGAAATATTTCAATATTGTACATAATTTGTTATACACAATGCCACTATAATAAACATATTTGTATTGTATTGTATTGTATATGTTTTCTTTATTCTTTTAATTTTGTAGTTGTTTTGAAATGAAGATGCAGGTTTGTGTAATATGTTGAGAGTAGACTTAAATCAGCCTTTCATGTACGACCTTCACATTTATTCTAAATACAACCAATCAATGAGTCGACAGAGCTGCCAAATTTATAATCGTATATACTCCAATGTAATTTCTTTTTAATGCACTATCAGAACACATAATCTAGTTTCAATTTGCAAGTTATGTCCCCAGAAATGGTATATATTGTACAAGACTAGTTCTAATTCTCCCTGAAGATTTGTAAACTAATCAATCAGCCCTACTTGTTGTATTAAATTCTGCAGGTAATCTATTTCAATGTTTTATTTTGTATTTATTATCCCTTTTAGTAACAGAATTGGCATTTTCAATTTAGAAGCAAGAAATTAAGAGAATCATATTGAGAAACTAAGTAGAATGTTTGTCCCATAGCACTCTTATCTCTTTGATTTATGTCAAATCAACTGTAAACCACTATTTGACAGTGGAAATAACACATCAATTCAACGGAGGATTGACAACAACAATTATTGATCGTTTGACAAATTATCAAATTATTAGGATTAGCTATAAAATGGAATATAGGATGATGTGACGACGGCATGAGTCTGCAATTGTCATATAACATACAACGACCTATAGTGGTAATACCTACACACGTATGTAAAACAATGACCGTTTCAACACTTAGATGTATAAAAAGGTATCGTCGATTTATAACGATAATACAAGGTCATTTCATTTTTTTTGTTCGCAGTACTCAATTTGATGGTAAGAAAGGTAACTTTCCTTGCCCTTGGTATGAAAAGTAACTTTGACATCACTTTATTGATAATATTAACGTTACTTTTCCATTTCCTTTATTCTAAGACATTTTGTAATTTGAACGAACAATCTCATTACCTTATCAGTGGTTTGCACATTTTCAGAGTAACTCTCATATCGTTATGAACATTTTCAGAGTAACTCTCATATCGTTATGAACATTTTTAGAGTAACTCTCTTATCGTTGTTTTTATCAGACGAACTTCTTTACCAAAATACAGAGTTTATCACTTGAAGTGTACATAATTCTAGATGCAGGCAGTGAATAAAATGAAAAATAAAAGAAAGTTGTTTGGTTAAAGTTAAGTAATTCTTTACTGCTTCCGTGGTTGCAATAGATTTTCTTTTCCTTTCAATCAATTTTCCTTTTTCATTTCTATTTTATTGAATTATCATTCAGTTTCAAACCAATAACCTTCTGTTTTATAAATATTACATTTTATGGAATCGAACAATTCATCAACGGAGGGAAGAAAGATTTATATGATTTCATTTACAACGGCGTAGTTGAACATTGAAAAAAATCAACGTTTTTCGGTTTTCTTAGCGTGTATAAAGAAAGTTTTAAAGCTATTCCAGGAAGATAATTATGGAATTCGGCAGTAGTAAATGTCATGCTTTCCGTACAAATATATTTATCGACTGATTTCTTAAGATTTCACTTTAAAATATCAACATTCGTCGTTTTAATTCTTGAAATCCTACAACTACATGGGCTATCGTTGCTCTATTTTGCTGGTATGACAACATAAAAGTTAGCTTGATATATTTATTTGATAAGATAAATTTAAAATAATTGTGCATCAAATATCATAATGGATATATAAAATAAAACTATATCAGGACGAACTATTGGAATAAAGTTTAAGATAGGTATAAATATCCTTATAGAGTAAATCAACTGAACCACATATAGTTCGAAATAGAAACCTGCGTCGACAACTCTGCTGGTTGATTATCAGTCCCCAAGGATATCTTGCTTATGCTCAGTAGTCAGTACTTCGGTACTTACATGATTTATAACAATTCTTTTTAAAATTACCCGTTTATAAATTCTAAATTATAAAGGAACTATATAGGTTTCAACACCCCCAGGCAAGGTTGGCCTTAGGTAGATTATTTTTGGTTACCATGGTTTCGATTTTTATAAATCCTTGGCTTTCAAATTTTTGGCTTTGAACGTTCCTAATGAAGATAAATCCAGAAAAGCGTTTCGGACGCATACAATTTATTTATTCTATCTTACATGTATCTACTAGAAATTGAACAGACCATATGAAATTTGAGCTTTTTTGTTCTATAGGACTTCAATACTGAACTAATCAGCAGTACAAAATGTAAATACTTGTTATTTAGTTATCCTTATAATCACTACGTTTTTCTTTTCGTAAATACTTTGAATACAAGATCGAATATCGTTGAAAAGAAAAGCCAGGATGATCGTGAGGTTAACTGAATAACAAGTAAAAATTATATTTACAGTTTTTCTGTTGGTTTACTCTACATATTATTTGCTGAACTAAAATCAAATTGATCTTTAACGGACCTGTCGATCGTGTAGTAAATGAGTGGGTTTGTGTAACAGTCTGGTTTTACTCAGAGCTGTATTTTATAATCGACTTTTGCCATGTCATATTGCATGTTTCCACTCACAACAAAACGCAACTAATTTGCAATCTATTAAAATCGTATTTCCCTGAATTTAATAATGCGTTTAATTACATGTAAAGGGAATATCTGAAGTGATTTATGGTATATTTTAAAAGTAATATTCAATTTAATAAGGCAATATCATATATCAGCAAAAAAAATAAAAATTGCCATGCTAATCTAATTTAAACCGCATTCGTTTTTAAATTGAATTGGGATAATTGATGTAATTGTATATATGGAGAATTATCATTAACTTATGATCGATGGGTTAAATGAATGATTGAATCAGAAATACGCTAGTTTTCATCCAGATATACTCAACTATTCATCAAATGCCAATATATTTTTAAATATAATTGAACAAATCACTGATTCTCCTGAGATGGCAAGCCAGGATAGATGACTGTATTTTTGTAGTGACGACTTCGACAAGACAGAATATTATGTGACAGTGTCGAGTTTAACAAGCCAGGATACAGGCCTATCGTGGAATAGAAACTAGTATCACATTTTAACAACTTAACAGTATAAATGACAAAAAAATATATTTTGGTCAAATATTCTCGCATCACCTGTGTTTATGTCAATGTTGATAAAATAAGGTGGCAGAATTTTGAAAATCTTTTATTATTGAGGAAAGTGGAATTGGGCTTGCTTTTTCAGGTTGCTTATGACGTCATTCATGAGAGTTTTAATGATTTGTATATGTCATTTTGTGAAACATGGTTTATGCATTAGTTGAAATAAGGCTGAAATTAGCTTTCAGTAACCGAGGTATTATGAGATATTTTTGTCTTGTGGCGCTGAGTGTATGTATGCCGATTTGACGCAGGAGATAAGACATTTACAACTAAATTTTACAGTATGTTTTGTCAGCGTCCTTAGTAAGGAGGGAGGGTTAAATTCTCATAGAAATGTTTAGTTCTGTCATATATATATTAAATTCATGACGTCATATACATTCTAATACATGTTTCTATAGTTAAGTTTGTGTAGATTTCAAGTAAAAAGTCATTTTAAAAGTGAAGAAAGTCGAGATCTTTTGAGATCCCGAAAGTTAATATGTTTATAGTTATAATAAAGAGAACAGAAACATTCGATTCTTGTTTCATATTCGTACTTAGCAAATTGTTTTTTGTTAGAGCAATATGAGATATTCTTGAAATAAACACGAAGCTATCGACAGACTTATTGTCCACAGACAAGTGTCAAGAAATATCGGAAATAATTTGTTTACACGCAACATTTCCTGATAGTCCATGTCTTGTTTGTATAAGAAGTCAAAACCATTAAATGACTGAAAACTTAATGTTTTGCAGCTTTTATGGCAGACTCATATGTAAAACACAATTGATAATGATTTTTATTATATTAGTGATGTGTTTAAGGGCCTCTAGTATCGAACGAATTGTTTCCTTAAATAATTTGTTTTCAAAGAGGAAGACTAAAACAATTGTCATTGTATTATTAGTAACATTTAAAACTAGACTTAAATTCGATTGTTAAATAATTTCCCGTTTAAAATGTCTGTTCATTATCCTTTAAATTGCGGATTCAAAGGTCGACAGTTTACTTAAGCTGTGAAATTATTTGACAATCGATATTTCTAGTCTCCAAATTGAATGTTATACATCTCCAATCAATTTCTATACAGACAGTAACGAGTTTATATTTGTGCAAACATTAATTACATAGAGTTTTAATGTAGTACCGAATAGTTTTTAGGTTCCTTGCTAACTTAGTCCATTCCAAAAAAAAGGGCATATCAATAAAGAGATAGGAAAGCAATATTTTGCATTTTTTAAATTAATCAGTTGATTACTTATTTGTAGAGAGGTCAAGATATGTACACCACAAACAACATTAACCATTTACAGTTAAAGCTACCTTTAGGTTACTCTCGAGTGCATCTTCACTTATTTATAAGCTTGGTTTGTGTTTTTTAGGGGACGATCATCCACGTGAAAGACTTTTTGAAGCTGTATGTAGACTTCAAGGAAACATGCATGTAACACTTTTTGGTTGTTATATCAAATTTCTGACTAGACTGTCCATGTGGGAAAAAATATTTTCAGAAAAAAATTTAAAAAATCAAGAAATATGGTTTTAATTATTCATATTTGTCGTTTTTTTTTATGCAGGACATATTATCCATGATAATGGGTGCGGTGTTAATATAAATCTAGAGGACAAAAAAAACCAACCTGCAAAATAGAAGAAGCTAGAGTAAAAATATGTACACAAGGTTTAAGACTTTAACAAATATAATACATGTAACATTTCCTGGCATTGAAAAGAAGGACAGCACCCCATTAGAACATCATATCAGTTTAAAGTTTTTCTATGATACTTGTTAGACCAAGAAGACTTTAACTTTTTCTGTCTTTTACATGTTATGATAGATTAAGCTAGTGAGTGATAAATAATCAGCTTTAAATAGAAGTTGTGCTGTACAATAAGCACAGTTTAAAATGTATTTTCAGCACATATATACTGTAGTTTTATTAACCGGATTTTTGTGACAAAAATGTCGGTTATTGATTTGGGGATGTACGGCGGTCGGGAGGGCGGCAACCAATGTTGTCCGTGCATTTACTCATGAAACGTTCAACCAAAACTTTCAAATTTTAATATGTTGATACTGATGACAAAATGGAGGTCAAATTTGATATTGACGATTTTCACTTTCACCGTTCATCAGTTATGTTTCTTGTGATATTGCCAGGACACAAATAAATGTTAATAAATCCGGTTTGCTGTCGTTGTGACAGCCTCTTGTTTCGACTATCAGAAAAGTATTACACAACATTGACAGTTTGTTTTATTCCCGCCAAAACTATATGCCAATGCATAAGAAGGTAAGTCGTGGCTACACCTGTTTATAAATGACAAAAATATGTTTCGCGAGGTTTTCTTAAAATTACTTAATAAAATAAATATTTATGAAATGCAGTTGTTTTATTGTAAATCAGACATTAGTTACTAGTAATCGTTTCTACGCGTCGTTTTGATGCATAAATTGAGCAGAGACTCTCTGGGTCCATGTTTTGAAATATCACATGTCTGTTGAAATCAGGTTACGAGTTGTTGGAATGGTGTTTGCTTAATTAACGTCAAGAAAAATCATGTTATACAGGTCTAAGACAAGAACAAAATTAATCATTGAGACAGTATGTATGTTCTGCATGGTAGTTCGACCAGGATGAAGGGCTGGAAGTTTTCACTGGGAAATGTGGTTATGATTGAAAAGGGTAGAAATGTTGCCATGCAATAGGCCATCTATAGACACCTAAATAGTTGATGTAGCGATTCTTCAATGGGTTCATATTATGGAACTATCCCTTTGAGGCATATAGTTTAGCATCCACATTCCGACTTGACGTGGCTGCGAATTTACATGTCCCGCAAACCTAAACGGACACCCGAGTATAGCAAAGGTTTTACGATGGTAACGGGATAAGTCCATGTGACCATAGTTATGTAACCAAGGCAACCCTATGGTTTGTTATTGATGAGTTACGAATATGCAGTGCGATCATTTGTTTACAATTAGCTCAACCAAGGTTTAAGTTAAAGCGGCAAAATAGTTTACAACAAACATAACTGGAATTGAGCTGCGGAATCTACATAAAAAATAAGAGTTTCTACATGTCATTTAATATACAAAGAGTAGAAAGAAAGTTACATGAATGTACTGATCTTGATGGAGCTGGGAAGGGATACATATATCATATACTTAACTATTTGAAATAGTTACACGGAAATCCGGACGTCCGGATATATTCCCATTTCTAATATTTTAAATAGCACTGATATAAAGATAAAAAAAAAAAGGTTATAGTAAAATCTTATGTGAAGGTTGTTGCTCTTAAGTATAATTAAAATTGACGATATTTATAAATCATTGGGTATAAATTTTATGTAAAATTGACTAGTATATATATGCAGATTAGAACCTTGCATATAAGATATTTATAAAGAATATCCAGTAATATAAGAATAAGAAGATGTGGTGGGATTGCCAATTAGAATACTCTCAAACCAGAGACCAACTGACGAAGAAGGTTAGCAACTATATATGCGGCCTTCTTCAATGATCTTCAATGAGCAAATCTCATACCGCATAGCGATAAATCAAATCCCGAAATGTCAAATGGAAAACACTTCAAACGAGATAAATTACGGCCTTATTTATGTACAAACAATATATATATATAATGCTAGTAGTCTGTTAAATAGCAAATGAATATATATGTAGTCTTTGGCCTTTAAAACGTCAATTCCTCAGAAAAAAAACCGACATTTGAAATTAAAGATTCAATAGCCATGCAACTTGTACGATTCGCTCGTGTATGTAACAATGTTTTAGATTTTAACGAGAGAAATTTATGTATTACTGAAAAATTATTACACCAGGGTTTTCGATATCACAAACTAGTCAAAACATTTACTAAATTTTATCATCGGTATAAAGACATTATTCGTAAATATAGCTCAACATGCAGACTTTTAATACGTTCAGGTATTTCACATCCAATTTTTTATGGTAATATTCTTTATAAAGCACAAAGGTGTCAGTATTCACCTCAGAAACTTACAAAACCTTTGAATAGACTTATTAAGAAGGGATATAATTACGATACTGTTGTCAAGTCATTAAAGATTGCATATTTTGGCGTTAATATTGAGTCATTGATAAGGTCTTTGCATCGGAACTAAACACATTTATTCTAAAAACAGTTGTTGGCATGACACGGGTTATGTTCTTCTCATATATGTTATGATGGTATGATACTAAACCCCTAACGGGAAGGATTGTGCCTGATGTTCATATGATGAAATCATAATCTTTCAGTCAGTTTAGTTGAAGTCTGGAGCTGGCATGTCAGTTAACTGCTAGTAGTCTGTTGTTATTTATGTATTATTGTCATTTTGTTTATTTTCTTTGGTTACATCTTCTGACATCAGACTCGGATTTCTCTTGAACTGAATTTTAATGTGCGTATTGTTATGCGTTTACTTTACTACATTGGTTAGAGGTATAGGGGGAGGGTTGAGATCTCACAAACATGTTTAACCCCGCCGCATTTTTGCGCCTGTCCCAAGTCAGGAGCCTCTGGCCTTTGTTAGTCTTGTATTATTTTAATTTTAGTTTCTTGTGTACAATTTGGAAATTAGTATGGCGTTCATTATCACTGGACTAGTATATATTTGTTTAGGGGCCAGCTGAAGGACGCCTCCGGGTGCGGGAATTTCTCGCTACATTGAAGACCTGTTGGTGACCCTCTGCTGTTGTTTTTTATTTGGGCGGGTTGTTGTCTCTTTGACACATTCCCCATTTCCATTCTCAATTTTATTCGATATTCCCTTAAACTGATATGATTTCGAACGATACTTTAAGGCATTGCACATTTTCTCTACATATCGTGTAAAATTTAAAAGGCATCAAAACCCTGCTGTTGAAATAAGCCCCACTTAAAATTGAGATGTATTGGGCTATACCCCAATCTTGTTCAGGCCTTTCCCAAAGGCAGATTGTTGCCAACATTTTTATGAATTTATAAAAGATATTATTCACTACGACTACAATTTAATGCAAGCTTCCACATGCTTAGGAATTCCTATTTACGCATGATTCAGTGAGTTTCACGTGAATTCATGTGTTAGTGTAGCTTTTATGTGCCTTTAATAGTGCAGTTCAAATTCTTCTGTGGGCATAATATTGGCAACTTTAAGTCTACGTAAGTTATGAGGGTTCAACCATCCGTCTAAAAATATTCATACACGCATGTATCTTCAATAACACTAACATTTCCATTAAATTATGAATATCAACACTGAACGCTTTGTCATGAAACAACTACATGTGTAAGTATATCAATGAATACCGGGAAAGAAAGGATAGTAAATGCGAATTAGTTGATGACACGTAATCCCTATATGGGCATGACAAAAACTCAAAGTTTTAGATTAACTGTTGTTTTCATTTAAAAAAAAAATACGTGTTGAAAGTGACAGATTGAAATAAAATAATACTAGTGTAAATGCGCTGAAACAAATAATAGTAACGAGTATAAGAAAAATTATAAACTTGTACTTACTTTTTTGTTGTTTATATATATATATGATGAAGAACATGCGGAAATTAAACATTGACTGTCATCCTAAAATTGAACTTTCACTTCCGGCTTATAAATACATACATAACCGGATTGATTCGTGTAGAGATTCGAAACACTTGGTAGACTTAAGCTGAAGTTTAGTGTTTATGTATACAATTTTAGTTAATTGATTGATTGATTGCAGGTTGTTGTTAAACGTTCAGTTACAAATATGGCATGCATGTTCAGTTACAAATATGGCATGCATGTTCAGGACAAATATGGCATGCATTTTCAGTTACAAATATGGCATGCATGTTCAGGACAAATATGGCATGCATGTTCAGTTACAAATATGGCATGTATGTTCAAGACAAATATGGCATGCACGTTCAGTTACAAATATGGCATGCATGTTCAGGACAAATATGGCATGCATGTTCAGGACAAATATGGCTGTATGTTCAGGACAAATATGGCATGCATGTTCAGGACAAATATGGCATGCATGTTCAGGACAAATATGGCTGTATGTTCAGGACAAATATGGCATGCATGTTCAGTTACAAATATGGCATGCATGTTCAGGACAAATATGGCATGCATGTTCAGGACAAATATGGCTGTATGTTCAGGACAAATATGGCATGCATGTTCAGGACAAATATGGCATGCATGTTCAGGACAAATATGGCTGTATGTTCAGGACAAATATGGCATGTATGTTCAGGACAAATATGGCATGTATGTTCAGGACAAATATGGCATGTATGTTCAGGACAAATATGGCTGTATGTTCAGGACAAACATGGCATGCATGTTCAGGACAAATATGGCATGTATGTTCAGGACAAATATGGCTGTATGTTCAGGACAAATATGGCATGTATGTTCAGGACAAATATGGCATGTATGTTCAGGACAAATATGGCATGCATGTTCAGGACAAATATGGCATGTATGTTCAGGACAAATATGGCTGTATGTTCAGGACAAACATGGCATGCATGTTCAGGACAAATATGGCATGTATGTTCAGGACAAATATGGCTGTATGTTCAGGACAAATATGGCATGTATGTTCAGGACAAATATGGCATGTATGTTCAGGACAAATATGGCATGCATGTTCAGGACAAATATGGCATGCATGTTCAGGACAAATATGGCATGCATGTTCAGGACAAATATGCAGTTTCGAAAACAACAACTTTTTTTTTTACCAAAAGGAAACCCTGAGTAGGATTAATAATGTCAATACACAACTTATAGCCTGCATTTATTAATATAGAGTATACAAAGATACAAATAACACATGAAATATAACTTAAATCAAGTCTCGGATAAATCCATTCAAAGTCAGCTAGAACCAAGGTTTATACAAGATCATTTTCATATTCTGTTACATGAAAGGTCTAATCATGTTATGATATTAGAAAAGAAACAAATTTCAAAAAGTTCAAGGATTTACCTTATAAAGGGCTGTTACACAGGAGAATATCTATTTCTTTTAGTTTTGGTAACTATTGATATAGCTTTATTTACAAAATATAAAAAAAATGTCGTAGGCAGATGATTTTTTCTCCATGAATTTTATTCATTTTTCAGTCATAGTTATGGATTTAGGCGATTTTTATAAATTTTTCACTTGGTTACAGAAAATTCTCAGGCAAGTAAGATAAAGAAACCGGTAAAACGTGCAGACAGATGTACTTCTACGTTAAATCGTAATTCATTTACGATGTTGTATATATCAACTCAACAGAAATGAGAAATGTTCGATAGTCTTGTTGGGTCGATCTTGAACTGTGGTTTTGAGAAATGGGGGTTTCATCATGCAAAGGTCATTGAACAGGTTCATAATGAATTTTGAAGATTTGTTCTTAAAGTTGGTAAAAATTCACCTATATGTTCTGTTATCGGCGAACTAGGTCATTTGCCAATGCATATTATTAGAAAACAAAGAATACTAAAAAAATGTAGAAAAATGGTTACCATGAAACCTCCTATTGTATTTGATGTATATAAAATGTCAGTTGATGCTGAGAATGGTAGAACAAACTGGGCATCAAATGTTCGAACCTTGGTACATGATCTTGGTTATAATTTTTATGGTATAACCAAGAAAATGTATTTTTTTTCATACGATGTTTTGAAACTACACCTCTGTGATCAGTTTATACAAAGCTATCGTTCTAGTATGTTGGATTGTGAAAAAAGAGAATATTTTGAAAGTGTTTAAAATTGACTGTTGTTTGGAAAAATATTTACTGCTTAATGTCAATGCTAGACTATTAACACTGCTTAGATGTGGTTCACTTAAACTCAACCTTGAAATTGGTAGACATAACAATGTGCCGCGCAATGAAATACTATGCCAATGTTGCAATATGAAAACCATTGAAAATGACTATCATTGTGTAATGATTTGTCCAGCATATAGGCATTTGCGTCTAAGATTTTTGACTACATATTATTGTTCTTGGCCTAATATGTCAAAATGTTTATTACTTATTCAAACATGTTCAAGAACTTTGATATTAAAACTTTTTTGTTTGTTCGTGAAAACTGGAAACTACGGTCACAATTGATAGAGTAGATTATAAGGTACCATTTGCTTAATTTTTTTTCTTTTCTTGTTATTATTTTCTTTTCCCCAGTTTTCATTAACTATGTCGCTTTTAGGTCCCACTTACTAGACCACGATCGCACCACGCTCACCGCGATCTTAAATTACTTTGCGATATAAGCGGGATGGAAATGTATATTTTCGTTGTTTTCACGATGCTACTCCGTCCTCATTACACTTCTACAACGATCCTGCTACGATTATACCACGGTCTCATCACGCTTTCCCTGTGACCTCACTATGATTATCATGATCTTACAGCGCTCATCACATTCTCTCACGATACGCACATACACGAGTCATTGGTTTAAACGGACTCATTCTGTCATGCACCCAGATATGCCCCTCTTTGTAAAGCGTTTTGTTACAGACCGGAAAAATAACAAGGGATTACCAAATGTCGTTAACCTATTCAACCCTTGGGTAAAGTAAGTATTGAAACATTTTTTTTCTATTTTTTATATCTGGTATAGAAATGTTACATGCAACAAATAAGTTCTAATATAATTTCCCATCATGGAAGTATCGTTTTTATTTGTTCATCGACGTTATAAAATTAAAATAATCTAGAGAAGTTTGTGGGTTTGTCACTATTTCAAAACGGTCCAATTAATCAAAATTGGTCTGCTTGTCCAATGAATTGTGAGAGCATGACACCAAAAGGAGACTTCCGTTACCGCGCTGTTGGTAATGACAGTAAAATTCACATGTATACATCTTCAGAAAATGCTTATTCAAATAAAACGTATACATTCGTTAATGATACTGCATATGCAAAAAGGGCTCCCTTTTTCCAAACTTTCTTGACAAACTATCAAATATGTACTCCATGCGTACCTAAATACAGTACTTACCAGAACAAATGCAATCCAATCTTTACAGGCATCAATAGTTTGATTCCAACAACAAAACTTAATGCATCCATTAATTCTTTAGAATTTCCATTGAATCATGTATTTCCTTTGCACCCATTTTATAAAATCCGGTAAATAAGATACTCTTCGTTGCCATGGAAACTAACTTCCGAGTCATTAGGAACGCGTTGACAAACAATTTATCTACATAAATTAGGATACGTTTATTGTATTTCCTAGAATTAAGAGACAATAGTATTAATCTACTGTTATTTTATAGGAAAGCTGATTTTATATCTCTAACAGTTTCTATGTAATTAATGTCATCGGCTTTGTGGATCAATATTTGCCATAGTCAGTGGCTGCATATCATTCAATTTACCGACTGGAGAGGAGAAAGCTTGGTTGGCTTTTCTATCTATTTAATTCCTTATGTTGTCCGCCGGAATGAGAATTATAATGCAGTGATGATTTGTATCTACAAGGTTAGACAGGACAAAGTGTAAATATCGGTTCACATTGACAGAATGGGCGAGCCAGGGAAGGGTTAACCAATATGATGGGTTTACAACATACTCTTATCTGATGCTAACAAGGACTAGACTAGTCTTATTTTTCTTTAAATGTCCGTACTAAGCAGTTGTTTTCACTCGTATCATTAGTTGATAACGTTTAATTTTGACCTTTTTGTTATATTTCATTTTTTTCTAAACCTTGGAGTTCAGTATTTTTCTGATAGTATATAGTAACATATTTTCAAATAAATATTTGTTGCATATTCATAGAGGCTTTTAAAGAGTTTTGTGTATTATATTTTTATGCCCCACCTACGATAGTAGAGGGGCATTATGTTTTCTGGTCTGTGCGTCCGTTCGTTCGTTCGTCCGTCCGTCTGTTCGTTCGTCCGTTCGTTCGTTCGTCCGTCTGTCCCGCTTCAGGTTAAAGTTTTTGGTCAAGGTAGTTTTTGATGAAGTTGAAGTCCAATCAACTTGAAACTTAGTACACATGTTCCTTATGATATGATCTTTCTAATTTTAAAGCCAAATTAAACTTTTGACCCCAATTTCACGGTCCACTGAACATAGAAAATGAAAGTGCATGTTTCAGGTTAAAGTTTTTGGTCAAGGTGGTTTTTGATGAAGTTGAAGTCCAATCAACTTGAAACTTAGTACAAATGTTCCCTATGATATTATCTTTCTAATTTTAATGCCTAATTATATTTTTTATCCAATTTCACGGTCCATTGAACATGGAAAATGATAGTGGGAGTGGGGCATCCGTGTACTTTGGACACATTCTTGTTTTTGTTTTCTTTACAAATACCGTTTTTTTAAATAACCATTTGCCACAAAAACTACTTTTGCTCAAACACATAATTAGCTGTCTAACCATTGGTGTCGAGTACTTCTGGGTTATTAACTAAAACCTAACGAAGACTTTCAAGATGAAGAACAGTAAGAAATGTATTAGCTTTTGTTCTATTTCTTACTTAATATTTCTTATTAAATGTTGTACCTACAATAATAGCCTGTGAATTTACGCTGGCGTTTGTTTAAAAATCACTGATTATTTTAAAATATGGAGGAATATTCTATACTTAGTAAAAGTGGATCGTATTAAAATCCGTACAATTTTGAATAAAGGGAAAATTGGGAGATTTAACAGTCTAAAAAATCTGTCGGTGTCCTGCATATCCCCTTTGCAATCAAATACTTAATCTTTTTCTTAAACTTCATCAGTGATTTTATCTTGTACTTGACGATAGTTAAAATGGTTCATTTAAGACAGGAACCCTCATCATCAATTTCTTTTGTTTTAAGACAATTTTACCGAATGGTGTAAGTTGAATAAGAAAGGTATAGTTTTAGGTGCTTTCAAATAACCGTCTCATTATTGAGAATTATCCATTGCTCTCTTAGAAGTAAAAATTCGGCAGCACAATTCTGAGCAATTTATAACTATTGATAAACTCACAAACGATACATGTGTGACTTACAATATATGTTTTTACTAGTCTGTTATATCCTTTTTTAGTCAACCAGTTTCACTAAAACACATGTATACATTTTCAGGTATTAACATTTGATGTAGTAAGTAATAAAATTCACTTTCAGCACTAGAATCTCGCCTCTCTTTGCCTATGGATCATTGAATGTCGGTTGTCTTCTGGGAAAACTCGAAACTTTATTGAATTATTGAAAATTTGATTAGTCTTTTTTGTGAAAATGTTGTGTATGCATCGAAATTAACCGAATTCATGATACCGAAAGTATTGTCCATGTTTACAAAATTCCTGGTATTAGCGTTTATTGAATGGTTTGCCAAATTTAAACGATCTATATAAATTTACATGCACAATTGTTAGATAAATTCGTGAATTTTCTCAACAGTGAAAAAACAATGAAAAATTGCTGCCTAAAAATTCGAAACAAATTTTGCATCGTAACCATGGAAACGTACTAATATTCATGTTATAAACCATATAAGTATTAACTAAGCAAATAAGAAAGACTTTACACAAAACTTCTCATAATAAGAAAGTTCATATATTTTTTTTCTTGAGATATAGAATGTACACTGCTGCATTATAAAAGGTAAGGTAACTGATTATATAGGTCTGAGTTTTGTTTGGTTATCTTTAAAGGGAAACTTCGCAAAAAAATCAAAAATTGATATAATGTTCATTCTGTATAAAAATGCTCAAATTCATAGATATTAAAGTTTTATTCCGCTAGATAAGCGATCACCATCGATTTTAAATTTAGAGTATTAATTCTCTGCGTTCCGCCATTTTGTCCTTCTTTCCCGATTAATGAAACGATATGTCTATAAACCACAAAGAAACAAAACTACAGTAACCGATGTAGTCGTAATTGCGTGTCGATATCTTGTCAATCGTACGGTTGTTTTATCCGACTAACTAACCATGGTCTGTTGTTTTTAAACTTGATATTGGAATTAGGTGAAAAGTCAAAGTTCAAATCATAAATAAGTGTTCCGTGAAAATTGTTTTCGAAAATCTAATTTGTTCATAATTCTTTAAAGTAATAAACTGTTTTCAAATAAATTTTTATCTTCCCTCTTCTGATCACCAGCATGGCTAAATGTATTACTTTCAAAGGTATTGTGAGGGGTGTGAGGTGACACGTCCAGGTATTCAAGCGATTTCCTGTCGGGCTTGCAAGTTCACGCATCGTTTCACTTCTGCAGGTATTGATCAGTGTACACGGCTGATAACATTTAACTTTCCATTTTGAACTATCAGATGTATAATATACAACTCTGTCTTACTTGTCATTACCAAACTCATACGCTTGTTTATAAATAACATTTCTGGTGTAAAGAATATTATTCATAAAAATATAAATAATACCCAAAAAATAAGATTTGATGAAATTAAAATCTATTTAAATATTTTTTCCAAGGGTGAATTTGGGAAAATGTAATATATAGTGAAGGACAGATTGGAACATACCAGAAATATTTATTTAAAAAAATGTACGCACTTGCCGACGATTCGTTTATACGACTGGATAGAAAGTTACGGAACTATAGCGCAATTTAAAATATATACATGTATACATTGAACATAAGAAAAAAACATATATTTTGAATAAATAGGGGTAAAAGTGTTGTAAATAGACTAGTCCACGTATGCCAACAGTATGTAATCATCGAATGTCGATAGACTATTGTATACCAGAAGAAGAAGAGAACCAATTTGATTTAAATACAGATCGATGTATAACTTTTGCTTTGGTTCATTGAAGTTGTGGACATAGTAAAATCACAGATTTATATTTCAATAAGATTGTTCTCGAACAAAGGAAGAAATTCGTCATCACAATTGTTATATATGCCACTGGACGAACACTAATTATCCCGAAGGGATGTGAATATTTTGCTGGGAAACTTTTGAGTATCAAAGTTTCAAATTAATTTCGGGATTTTTTTTTTCTTCTTGGTATTCAATAACAGAAAAAAGAATAAATTACTTGTCCGCTAAATAGGGGTATTCTTGTCAGATGAAAGACTTTTAGTTATATTTAAAAAAAAATAGAGAAATATGACATTAAATTGGTTCTGTCTTTTTTTTAAACATCGTTAAAAAGATGTGTGTCTAAGGTGAACGCCACAAGAACCCTGTAATACTAGTACGAGAGTATAGCATGTAAACATTCCTTCTCAATAATATGGTTGTATTGGAAATCTTTTCATACAGATTGACAACTCATTGTCCGATATGCATGTAATATTTGCCACATGACGCCCATAGTTCTTCCTACCATCATCATCTTATTCTTTGATATTGCTGTCAACATCGATGTTTCACAGCCAAACAAAATGGGATTAATGGACCTTCAGAGCTTCTCCGTGTTCTACACTTGTGAAATATATAGACGAAATTTCTGTATTGAAATGAATATACATCTCACAAACAGGATTTTCAAATAACGATTTTGAGTAATAACCTTACAAACCAATATAAACGTATGGCAAGATATAACCATGAAGGAATTTAGTTTTTGTCAGACACAAAAACTCATCACTATCATAAACGTATACGTATATATGCATACAATTTCAAATATCAAGAACAAGCGGTCGATGTCGATAGTCCGTTTTCTAACTGTTCGAGTTAGACATGTCACTTGTTCATTCTTGAAAGCCTTCATATTCCCCGTCTAACGATGGGAACTGTTTCTGATTGTGTTGGCTATAAATGCTTGTATGGTAATTCTGTTGTTTATCTGTACAAGCGGTTGCATTTCCTCTCCTTTCCCCAACAAACAAACGAACGAAACGCTACTAGTCTGCTTTCCTCGATGGCTCTTATACGTCAGGAAACTTACATGTATACTAATAATGATTGTTTCAAGAACAACGATGTATGGACGAACTATTCTAAATTCGTCAATATCAGTTATGCATGACTAAAATATAACTTTTATTACAACTACTGTATTACTTATTTGGATTAATGACGGCTATCATGTTCAACATTGCACAACTATTATCATAGAATTAAAAAAAAATCCTCAAAAATCCTTAAAAAAAAAATACTGCCTTAGCTTAGATAATTGGTATTTTTTTCACAAAAAGTTCGTGTAAATGATTGTCAAATGAATTTAATTATGTAAGAATAAAATGTTTAAAAGAAACTAAAAAAAAATCATGTATGTTGTATTTTTTTGTCAATTAAAAACTTTAAAATTGCAATAGTTTTATTAGCATTTAAACACAGCCAGATTTGAATACAAGTTAAGAAATTCCGGTAAAGTCAATGATATCAAACAGATGTACAATGGTATATCAAATTGGGTAATATTGCATTTAGTTTTTATTAAAGATTAAAACTACTATTTTTTACATCATATTTGAATCTTTACGCCAATTGCCGCTAAGAAAGTAATCAAAAATTGTTTCCTTTTATTTTTATACATTTTCGGATTTACGAATCTGAATTTTATTTTCAATTAATTTACGCAATTTAATTATTGAATCTTTATTCTCATCGTGTATTAAATCTTAGTGTATTAACATCGTGACATCATACTCGTTCTAATCCTTTCTGTATATCCTTTCCAAATAACAACATTTATACCTGTGTACGCTTGAACTCACACCTGCGGCTAAATAGCTACAAGGTAAACGAATTGACCTCAAGCCGAGAAATATACAGTGACCTTTACAAAATAATATACACACTCTGCTCACACATTAGTTGCATTGAAATGATTATCAAAACAATAACGGTAAATAGACAAGTAAATAGTAAAAATGTTCAATAAATATTTTATGAATAAAATCTCAACAATAATTAATTAAATTTATTCAAAAACATTTACTAGAGACAGACACATATAATTTTATAGGAGTTTAATTCAATGAATACAAAACGGTATATGCATATTCATTTTCGTTCATTATTATATTGTGGTTAATAACTACGACCATTCGTCAGCTGTGCGCTTTTAATTACGTATATTGTCGATAAGCTATAAGAGTTAAACAGATTTTATTTTTTCCCAGAATTCAATAAATCGGGCTAATACGTCACGACCCACTCGAGAATTCAACCAAAAAAGTTACAAATACTTGATTTTCTCCGTTATTAGAAGGAATATAAATTTAAAACTTTGCAAATGTGTTTTTTATGTTAAGATGAACATAATTAGATGATAAGTAAAAAATCGCGGAATTTCCCTTTAAAGTTGTTTTTTAGTCACTGGTGGATAGTTGACTCATTTGTCTCTTATTTTACTTGTGTCTATTGTTGTAGAAATTGAATGACTTACAAATATCATAGACATGTATTATTATGCAGAATTCCAATGGGGACTAACTGTGCACCACTTATTGCGGACCTGTGTTTGTATTGCTATGAGTTACAATTTATGACAAAATAAGCAAAGACCCATCGAAACAACATCTGATAAACAAATTTAATAATACTTTTAGATATTTGGATGATATTTTGGCTCTCAATAATGACGACTTCAGTATGTATATTAAAGAAATTTATCCTGCTGAACTTACTTTAAATAAAGCTAATACTAACAATGACCACTGTCCTTTCCTCGATCTTGATATCCATATCACTAACAGAAAGCTGAATACTAAAATTTATGATAAAAGAGATGATTTTTCATTTCCTATCGTTAATTATCCATTTTTAGATGGTGACGTTCCCTTGTCACCATCTAACGGTGTTTATATATCTCAACTTGTACGATTCGCTCGGGTGTATGTAACAATGTTTTAGATTTTAACGAGAGAAATTTATGTATTACTGAAAAATTATTACACCAGGGTTTTCGATATCACAAACTAGTCAAAACATTTACTAAATTTTATCATCGATATAAGGACATCATTCGTAAATATAGCTCAACATGCAGACTTCTTATACGTTCAGGTATTTCACATCCATATTTTTATGGAAATATTCTTTATAAAGCACAAAGGTGTCAGCATTCACCTAAAAAACTAACAAAACCTTTGAATAGACCAATACTGCATAGTCTGCTATTAAAGGCCCCGAAAATACAAATGTAACACAATTCGAACAAGTCAACTTATGTCTTATGTCAAAAAAAAAAAGCAAATATGTAACACAGCAACTCACGACCATCACTGAACTGCAGGCTCCCGTGACATGGGTCAGGCCTAGGCAAATACAGAATGTAGCGATGTTAAACATGTAAGGTGGCGTTCAACTCCCCCTAACCTGGGTCAGTGGTGTTACAGTACAACATAAGAGCAGACTAAAAAATCAGTTGAAAAGGCTTAACTCAACAGGCGAATACAAATAAAAATAGTTTACACAAACAAAGTGAACGTGGGAGGGTACTTGAGGGAATTTATGAGTTTTATTTCGGAAAAAAAATGATGATCCTTACTATTAAATCGAGTATAATGAATGAAGCAGAAACAATGTAACTCAACAGTTACGGATGTCCTTCACTCAACGTTTATTACAGCTACGGATATCAGTCTACACAGTTGCCCTTATCTTCGCGATTTTTTGAAATGATGATTTCTCCATTTAGCGGTTGAACTATGAAAAGATGCTTTGTATTTCAGTTTCAAACTTAGTAATACTTCAAATAACACACTAAATACCGAAGTATAATACTGAATTATTACAGAATTGACATTTTGAAAGAAATATTGACCAGAAACTTCGTCCGCCATCTTTTGATATACGTAACTGCAGTTACGAAGATCACATATACCCCAGTGACAAATTAGGAAGGTTGGGATTAATTTTGGGGATGATGGTCCCAACAGTTTTGAAATTAGGGGCCCTAAGGGGGAATTTTTCTACTTTCAGGATATTAACTTATGTATAAGTATTTCAATTGCTCTGAATTGACACCTTATCGCTATTTGTCCGCCATTGCTAGATATCACACAGGTTCCCGTAAAATGTTGACGTCATAAAACAAAAAATCCGACGCCACAATGGAAAAGTGATTGTTGTTGACGTCAAAAGTTCAAGCGGCCGGGTCAGCCGGGATTAGCGATAAGGTGTATACCACAAGTAGAAGGTTTGGATTCATATTGGGGGTTATAGTGCCAAAAGTTTAGGTATCATTTTTGTAGTTTCTGGACAATAACTTGTGTGTAAGTGTATGAATCTCTCTTACATTGTACCACAAGGTTTCATATCACAAAAGAAAGGCTGGGATTGAGTTTGGGGGTAATTGCCCAATTTATGCGGGAATTAGGGGCCAAAAAAGGGCCAAAACCAAGCATTTTTTCTAGTTTCAAGACAATAACTCGTATTTAAGAATATGGATCTCTGTGAAATTGTACTACAATGTCCCATTCTACAAAGGGAAGGCTGGGTTTGAGTGTGGGGGTAATTGCTCCAAGGGGGATTCGCAAAGATCTTGACATTTATTTTGTGTCAGAAACCTATACTATATATATATGTCAAAAATTTGATCACAATTCAAATTCAGACAGAATCAAGCTTGAATATTGAGTCCAAATTTGCCGCAACTTTTCAGAGTTTAACCTCTGCGGTTGTATCAGGCTGCGCTCAGCGAAACATTTTATTACAAGGGTGTTCCAACCCAGGAGAACTGTGGGGGGGGGGGAGGGGGAGGGTTCAAATGTTTGTTCCCATTCAAATAAAAATGATCGTAAAAAAGGGTTCCAACCCCCGGAACCCAACACCTGGATCAGCCGCCACTGAGCTTTTGGTGTATTGATATTGGAAGCTAATATTAGATTCATCTGTTTCTAATTATGTTTGTAAGATCTAAAATCCTATATAGGTAAATTATACCATAGTATATCAATGGTTCCCACAGAACCATGTGATCCATTTACTGCCACATAAACAACAAGTTACAACCTGACACCAGAGAACCGATTCTCTTTTAAAGATTTACCAGAAAGACCACATAAACATATATTACCTGCTGGCGACAAACTTAAAAACTTAAAAAATCATTTGAAGTTAACTCATTAATTTTTTTTTCTGATTGTGGTATGGGTTAAATGTACATGTATTTCACAAGGGAGCCTGTTTATATGTGAAAATACTGTAATTGTGCATCTGTTTTACTTTTGCGACAGACACTTTAAAAAAAACTAGTCTGTCCGTACTTTTGGTTCATTCGATTTTTGTTGGTTCAAACTTTTGCAGATAGTTCTGTGAAATTTCCATATATTTCACAACGGCACTATGAAAATGCACATTTTTATGCTTTGTTGAATATGTTGACAATTATCTAAAGAAGACAATCTCCAGTTGGTATCATATCTTAACACAGATCATATTTTCAAAGTAAATGTTAAGAAATTAACTACATCGAGTGTTTATATTGCAAGGAGTATTTTAACATGCATGTCAAGTAACCGCTTTTTTACGTGTACTATAAAGAAAGGGGTATACAATTTGTAGGTCGTAATTTTCACCTAGATTCTCTTTCAAACTGTTTGTAATTACGACCTACAAATTGTATACTTCTTTCTGCTAAATGCTAGCTTTTGTTGTTTCTGATCGTCCCAATTAATAGGTATTATGCACTGTTTCTTGTTGTACCAATTTTAAAACTTAAATTTTGGAACAAAACCAGGGTTCGTGTTGTTTTTCGTGTTCCGCTTAATAATTATATTATATAATATCCTACAGTTTTATGATCAGTGAATTTTTAATATAAGGGTCACAAATGCAATTAAATATTTTTTTTTTGTATACATTCAAATCAGATATGTCGGTTCATTGCATAAATGGCACAAACATCCATTTGTCTTAATTTAAGACTAAATATTATACATAGTTATGTATATACCTCCTTGCGAAATTCCATGGCTAAATTCTCAATTTAAATTTGGTGTGCGTTTGAATCTCGACGCTGAACCACTAGCATTGACAGTAATACCACGCACATACATAAGATTTAAGCCACATTCCCTTGCATCTTAAAATAACACATGTTTTGTCTAACGGAGGCGATCAGTGTCAGTTTGATCCCCGGTCTAGGTAGGGACTTTCTATACTAGTATACTTAGTATAGTCCCTGGTCTAGGTAATATTTTTAATATTTTATAAAAATACAACAGTATAATAATATAATACATATGCAACCTCGCTAAAAAAGAATAATGGAGTAAAATTAGTAAAATGTGAAAATCTATACTTAGTGAACATATTTACCAAAACTAACTTTTCTTTCCCGCCTTGCTTAATAGATCTTAATAAAAGCGTGGGAAATCAGATTGTTTTAGCTAATCGTTGTAATCTCTATATTTAACTTGACTTTGATTTTTTACAATACTATTATTTATATTTAAATGACTAAGCAGCTTTTAAATGGGTTTCCCCACTGATTGGCATATGACACTCACAATACGGTTAAAAGTCTTTTGTGTTTCGTGATCAAAAGATTATCTCAGTCAAAAACATTCATGAAGTTATACCTATTTTTGCTATCAGATGTTACAAATTATTGTTGCAAATTAAACAAAAAAAGTCATATGATAAAATGTACCAGAGACATACAATACATTATATGTCTCTGAATGTACTAAGTAAAAGCAATAATTAAAATTGGAGAATACGTTAGAGTGATATCTCGATATTTGGCGGGAGTTTAATAGTTACTTCCCTTTCTAAGTAACTCCGCCCACGAACAGGTGCCCTCAAATGTAAATAAACAACGCGCCAAAAAACACAATGACCAAACGATGATTCGACTGTACTATATTGAAATTAACATACTCGAAACTTGGTGAAAAAAAACACACATTAGAAAATACCTGAATTTTACTGATAGCATTACATTATTTTGCAGCTGAGGATATTTGAATTATTGTATTTCTGTCATTTCCGGCGGTTAAATTTGATTTTGAAATTGACAAGTCCTAAAATAGCAATGTATTGATGATCGTGATAACTGTGGAATCTTGTTCAAGGAATAATAATGGAAAAGGCATCCCGCGCTATCAGAAGGTAAACATATTTGAGTTTTCCACAATATTAATCCGAATGGTAGAGTAAACTGAAGCATAAAAATGATATACTTGAAAGGGGTTGATCAGTTGATCTTCAGTGTCCGCATCTTTTTGTCGTCAGATAAATTAATTTTGTCTCTTTCCTGTAGATAGCATTTGTTCCAAAGGCACAAGAAGAGTGTATCCATTATGAGCATATATTTATAAAATCTCTTGTAGCTGATTTTCTTATGTTTCATACTGTAAACAGAAAATTGAAGAAAAAGGGGGATGTGGTACTTCAGTGACTCCTTTTGTGGTAGGTGCAGATAACAGAAAATTAAAGAAAAAGGGGGATGTGGTACTTCAGTTACTCCTTTTGTGGTAGGGGCAGACACTTGTCTCATGTAGGGATGAACAGCTGATACACTTTTCATATATTATGAATACAGATTGTGGCTGATTCAGGTAGGGGTGAATGAGCATGGCAAGCAGGTACCCCCTTAAATTTTCAAAGCTTGGGTTGTCCTCTGTTAATAAATAAAAATAATTTGGATAATTTTTCCTCAAAAATATTTTTGCCATGCTCCGCTCTGAAAATTTTAGTTAGCTGCCCGCAACCTAAAATCCTGGATCCGCCTTCAACAGTGATTAAAAACAACATATTTTTTTTACAAACGATAAAACTTTAATCTAATGGAGAATTTAACTAGATTTGAAAAATATCTAATGCCTCTTTGACCAGTGTAGTTTTAATCTGTTTAAGAAAATTTCTACTAAACAATTCATGCAGTATTAAATTTTTAATTATAATCAACAACCTTAATAACATACATGTGTATTCCGAGACAACTAATCTAATCGTGGCACCCTTGTTATTATGAGCATTTATAATGATTTGTAAAACTTGAAATTAAAGTTTACATGTATATTGTTCTTCACAACTACAAATGTATCATTAATTTTCTAGGATTATTCCTTCCAAAAATAATGAACTTTAATTTTAAACACACACTTAATAAAGCTGAAATTTCACTTATAGGAATATAGTATTTTGGAGGTGAGAACATTTGTTTTTTATGGCATATTAAATTCAGAATGTTTCCTGTTTGACCAAGTAAAAAAACTGTTTTGAAAAATACTAAATATATGCCTTCATTTGTACCTACCTGAGAACTTAACATATTCATTTCAGCATGTTATGTAGAACACTAGTACTATGTACAGGGGTCAAATTTAAGCTTTTTAGTGCACTGGCCAGCCGGACCAGTGGACTTTAGATCTACTGGTCCGGCTCAAAATTTAATGGTCCTGCAAAAATGACATTCATTTGTTAAACCTCTAAAAGATATGACAGATGTTTAATTTTATTTTCCTCAGCTGCTTTCCTCTTCTTTATTCCAAAAATAGCACCCGCAATACCCTAAAAATAATTTCTCAGGTTTTTTTTTTGTAAACAAACCGAGATAGAGATGCAATCATTTATTTTAACGAAAAATTTCTACTGGTCCGCCAGGCCACCAGCTGACAGAATCTACTGGACCGACACAAATTCTACTGGTCTCAGACCATCGGACCAGCGCTAATTTCGAACCCTGACTATGTATTAATTTTCTGTGCCATACATTTGTATCAAATTGTATGGATATAAAACATAAAAGTTCTATTTGTTGTTACCCCATCAAAATCATGATTATTTTTTTACCTTGAACATGTTGAAAGTCTAAAATTTACATCAAAATTTCCATGCATATTCATATGTTTAATCTGGGACTATATTATACTAATGGTCTGGAACATAGATTAGATATATCTGATTTATTGCATGTATTATACATTTTCTTTATAAAATTTCAATTCTGGTCCTGCTACAATGTAATCATGTAAGTCTCTATTTCTTTCTCTGCAATCTGTGATTCTTGTTTTACATGTATATAATGATATTATTCATTTGTGCAGACTTTATTATGCAGGAGTAAAATTGGCAAATTCTGTTGTTTTTTTTTGTTATTGTTTTATGTCACTTGTGGAATGTTAAAAAAAAAAAAACCATTATTCAGATTTTAATACAAATATATATATGTTACTTGTACCTTGAGATTTTCTGTAATGTTTACTACAGGAAATAAGACATTGTAGAATTTAAATGAATTTCTAATTTAAATCAACCCTATAGTGAAGATTACTTTTTTTTTACACAAGTAGATAATAGATCTCCATTCAAAAGACATATTTCCTGTGAAGATTTTATCACATGCAGTGTTCAGAAACAATTCTTTTTATATTTTAAAACTTAATGATCACCTAATTAGGGTTTTCCTGCTGATAATGAAACAAAACATTGAATAAAACCCTGTCTGACCATGGAAATATTAAGCATTAAAATAAAGAGATCTGGTATTATTGTCAGTGAGACAACTATCGACCAAAGTTGAAATGAAGTGGATGTCAGCAATTATAGTCATATGTACATGTAAAGCCTCTGTTGACTCCCCATACTCAGTTTTAAGTTGTAGAGTCAGGCCAAAATTAAAAATATGTTTGTTTCCCCTCCCCCACCCGGGTCAAAAATAAGCCCCCGGGCCAAAAAAAATTATTTTCCACAAAAAAATCGAAATTAATTTTTTCCTGAAAATATTTTTTTCCATTTTTGGAAAGTGCTTGAAAGCAGAAGGATTGATAATCTAAATAAATACACTCAAATTGAGCACAAACAACTGATAAGTGGCCTGGACTGGACAAGTCAAACCATTCATGTGACCATGCTATGACAATCACATCCAGTTAAAAAAAAAAAAAAAAAGAACCTGCCTTCCTGGTCTATTTACAAAGGGTAGACCCGGGGGAGGGGAAACAGACATTCTTTTAAATGTGGCCTCAGGTTTGAGTAAAAGGTGATTTGTGATACATGTATTTTTCATGAAACAGCAACCCAGAGACACAAGAACAACAACATCAAAGATACATGTTTCTAAATGTGACTACAATGTATGTCAATGTAAACATACTCACTTTAATATCGTTGCTTATTTGTGATCCATTTTACATGTACATTGTACATGTGTGTATGCATTGTGATATTGACAATATTAATTTTGGCCACGAGCATCACTGAAGAGACATGTATTGTCGAAATGCGCATCTGGTGCAAGAAAATTGATACTGTTAATTTTATTAACAATCTGCATGATCTGACACCCAATTCTTCAGCAGAAATAATCAAAATCCAAAAGAATTATGGAGATCTATATAATGCTTGACTGCACAAAATGTACAACTTTGAACACTCCACTGCTGAATATATTGCAGCTTTGCCTACATTACACATGTACATGTAAATGTGCACATATTTATAGCAGTTGTTTTTTCCTAAATTGCTTGTACATGTATATATATGTAATGTCTGTATATTTTAAAAGAAAAAGATGTAAGGTAACAATATAAATGCATACTGTTTTACACCACAAAATCTAATGAAAAAACCAGCATGTAAAAAAAGGCTCTGACTTTTACAAGTTATACATTTTGCAATGCCTTAGCCAGCTTAAAATACAGACTTGTACATTTAAGTACTTATGTTTGTATAACTTCAATCATTAAATTTTTTGTGAAAGAAAGTTGCTGAACTTTAACTGCTGACCTTTACTTTATCTTGCCAGTTTTTGGAAGGTCAAATTGATGACCTTTAAAGGTCATATCTTCTGGCTAGGTGGAGACAACCTGCAGCAATGACTTAAAGAGATCAAATGAGATGAAATAAATACATGTACCAGATACTAACAATTATATATTAAATCCAATGCTTTAACTACAAAATGCACTACATTGTACCTTACTAAGTACAGATGGATTTATAAATGGTTATTGCATTTACTTACAAAACAAAATAATATTTATTTTTTACAGGAGTGGAACAAAGTTAATGTCCAGTCTTGGAGATGGAACTAATTCTGATATGAATGTTATGATCTCAGAAGTGAAAAATTTAAGAAATTCTATTAAATCACAAATAAATGCAGAAACTTCCGGTAAATATATTTTTGTACTTTATTTTGTGTTTCGTATACTACATACATGTACATAGATATAAATGTATCTGCGTTTGTGAACAATGGGTCATCTATTTCCTAGAATTGTATACTTAACATGCTGAAGGGTCAACCTTATATAAACAAAACTCCTTTAAAGATGTCCCCCCCCCCTATCTTTTTTATGATAGATCACATTGCCATTATGCTAAAAAGGTCAATGTTGAGAACATGAGAAATTTAAAACTCCAACAATATTTCGATCCTTTTATACTTATTTCATCTAAATGCTTAGAATATACATTGTAGTTAATGAGAATTTTCTTTTTTCTACAGTGCATGTAGATATGAAATTTAAGTTAATTTTTAATGAATTTTATCGTTATTTATATACTGTTACAATGTACATTTAATTTGTGCATGTACAAAATGCATTTCCTTTTTGATCAAAAACTTTAAAAATTCTACTTATTTATTCATTCCTGGTTTTAAAATGCTCAAGTCTGAGAATACCTGATGAAAGTAAATCCAGAAAAGCCTTTCATATGCATAAAGTTTATAAAGTTTAGTGACCCATCATTTTAAGACACTTAAATGAATCAGTCCTAGTAGGATTATAAATATTGCTTGAGGACGTACCACCTCTCTAATGAGATTATAGGATTTTCTTAAATCTAATCCCAAGATTTACCGTTATATGACCTATAAATTGTAAAAGGAGAACCCTGTTACTATGTGAAATTCTTCATCAGATTTTCGGAGAAAATGGGAAATCAAATATTAATCAATGTGTCATTAAGACATTCTGTTACATGTGCCTTGGGGCAAAGTACTCTAAAGAGTGTTAAATTTGTTTAAAAGAAATGCTGTTTCTTATTTTCATTATATTTTTTATCTTAGATTCCAAACGTTACAGATTTTTAAACATGATTAAATAATACAAAAAAAAGCCACTGTTATCATGGTTATGGCCCATATTGACAGAATAGTAAACATTGACCGCCTTGGTAAAAAGATTGCTAATAATGATTTCATCATTGGCTCTTTTGTTGCAATAGTTTAATATCTGTTACAAAAATTACAATGTATAGCTGAATATAGCATTTTAACAGCTGAATAATTTTAAGATAACATAACAATGTGTTAAGTGAAGCAAGGAGATGTTTAAAATGTTTTGCGTGTGTACAAAATTTATCATGTTAGTATATAACTAGCAGTATTGACACACCACTAAAAATGTGTCATCTTTTAAAATATCTACAAAAAACTTTGTTTACATGTAAAATAGCTTTTATTTGTATATTTTACTGAATACGGCCAATAAATAATTGCTTTGAAGTCAATTGTTTCCCAGAAATCACATAAATTCATTATAAAAGTATGCTGCGTTTTATAAGTTTAAGAAAAAGGTCCTAATTGAAATTCATTGATACAGACAATTCCAACTACAGTGTATCTCATGTAAGGTTAGAACAATCTTTTAGGCAAAAAAAATGGAAAATGGATGAGTGTAACACACATCAATATTTTTTTAATCTGTACCTGTTTTGTTGTTTGTACTATTTCTGATTGTAAAAAAGGAAGGCAGTTTTCAAACTTAGTCAAGATCTGCCTAAATGATAGATGTCACCCAATATGACATCAAGATAAAATTTCCAAATTAACTTTGTTTTAGCATCACAAGACATGTTAAGATGGTCAGCTAATGAAGAAAACAGAGCAATACAGGTAAGATTGATACAGTTTGTTTGAATTCAGATATTTTTATGCTAAATTTTGATACAATGTAACAAATGTATATAACTGTCCATATTCAAAAGACTAAATTTGACTGAACATAGTAGATGTGGCTAAATCTTTCTAAGTTGCATTTTAAAATCACCTCTTTAAACATGTACTTGTTAGCAATTTTGGCTGAGAAATTTGCAAAGATAAATTTCAATAGTTAAAGAGGAGGGACAGGCACAACGTTTCACTTTGTTTACTCCCTTGTTTTACCCAATAATTTTCCGTAAAAAAATACATGTCATTTGCATGTACATGTATAAAGCCAGAACTTGGCAGTAATTTTTCATGAATTCCTCCTTGTTTTCCTGTTTTGTCAGTTATGTTAGACTCTCCATATACATCATAAAATACATTATTCAAAATTAAATGGAACACTGGAGTAGCATTAATAATAAGAGAGAGAAAACATTATATAATAATAACAATTTATTAAGAAACTTGGACTTTTGAATTTTCAGGATGTTTGTAATCATATATCAGAGTTAAATCTCCAATGGACTGAAGCTCAAAGGGAACTAAATGGTGAGTTTTATTTTATATGTATTAATTCATTCAATTAATTCATGAAAATATTTTCTCAACTAATGGATGTTTCAAGTGTGTTGCATTTCTGTCAAAATTACTTCCGTTCATATGTTAAGCCATTGGTTGAAAAAAAGGATAATGCTATATTGCACAAAGTATTGGCAAATTAAATTCTTAAAATTGATATTCAGCACTGCTGTTGTTAGGAAATTATAATTAAGTACTTACGAAACAAATATCATTTCTAGTTAATTCAGCAAAATGACACTCACAAAGACGCTTGTTGAACCTTTATAGAGTATACTTAGGGATACAGGTGACCCCCTCTATTTGGTAAATGATGTCACAAAGACGCACACAATTGACAAACTTTACCTGTGAAGACATAACTTGATAGTGGACTTAATATTAGCCTCTACAAGACTTTTTAGTTTTGATTCTCCCTTCAACCTCTTTTTTGCATTATAGATTTACATGTGATATATTTTGTACAGATAATTTAAAGGACTACATGAAGATGTTGGAGCTGGTCTTAGAAGGAGAAAAACATGTCAAAGAAGCAAAAAATAATCTGGTAAAATATTCAAAGTTGTTTAAGTCCACAACATGAATGGTTCTTTGTCATATTTCCTTGTCAATATATATATGTACATGTCAGCATGTTCCATGAACAGCCATTCTGCTCATTATGATATAATTTAGTTAGAGATGTGGATTTTTATCAAATTTAATTAAAACAGCACTCCAATAGATATAAGAAGAAGTGGTACATATGAGTGCTAATGATATAACTCTCCATCCAAGTCAAGATTTGTAAAAGTAAACCATTATAGGTTGTCTTTTTCTCAAAAACTGATTGTGCTATATCAATGATTTTTAATTGTTACAATTCTAATACATTTAAATGCAGTTCAAATTAATTTATGCATACATGGAGTTGTAATTTAATGTGTAGCTCAAACTCCATTTAAAACTCAGTCAAAATAAGTAGCTTGTCATTCTTTATTGACTTTCAGATTATTATTTTTGTTGCATTTTAAAGTGTATTTTAAAAATATATACAAGATGCAAGATCTATGTATGTTTTTGCATTATTGCACATTACTTAAGAAATTCATTTGTAACAATAAGAGTACAATTACTATTTTTTACCTGTCAAAAAATGGGTCATTTAATCATAAGACTTTTTTATAGCCTTATTGATAAACAATAAAACAAAAAGTCTATTTAATAACTAATTTAAATGCTTATTCAATTATACTAATGATTGGCATTTGGCCTATAATGAAACGGGAATTTTCATTATTTAGACACTTTATAAATAAAGATATAGTAATTGTTTAACACTTTCAAAAGTAATGATTATATATAATTAGTAATTTACAAAATTAGAATTATTATATCTGGAACGATAAATCCCCTTGTTTTATCAATATGGAAGAATTCAAAGTATTTTAGAAATGTCAATATTTTGAATGTAAACTGAATTTTGATCTCGTTTTTATAAAGTGAAGTGAAAATTCTAAATCAAGAACTTAAAAAATTCCAATAAAACATTTGAGGGATGTCAAAATTGTACACAAGTTCATTTAGGAAAGTCATATGAAATATATATATATATATATATATTAAATGACTGAATAAATAGTCAACGATAAATCTTACGGGGCGATGGATCATATAATTATGATTCAGTACACTTGTTATATATATATATATATATACATGTTATACTGATTATTAGAATCTGGAAAATTATAATTATGAATTCTGTAAAATTGATAAGAAATGTAAGATGAAAACTAACCCAAATTAGGAGGGTCAGCCATGTATGCATGGTTTAAAGCTGTGAAAAGGGGGGGGGGGGGGGTGGGGGTTAGTTCATTTTGAAATATCAGTGGAAGTAAAATTAACCTTAGCTATGCACCATGGCTAACCCTATTTAGCTTTCATTAGACATTACTTATCAGTTTTCAAGAAGTGTGAGCCAGGATCCACAGCAACAGTTTATAAGCCCCATCTTTGATAGAAAGGGCATTAGGTTTTCTGATAAGTACATTTGTTCCTCATCAAGTAGAAGATTTTGGTAAAGGTAGCTTAAAATTGAGCACATTTCTGTATTAGGATGTAAGTTTATAAATTTTAGATCAAATTGCGGTATTAACCATGATTTCAAAGTTCAGTGAACATGGAAATGTGCGGGCAAAAGTATTATTTTTAATAACCTTATGTTCTATGTGATGTATATCCTCTCAGAGCAGTGTTCACCCATATATTTTTGGTTTGTTTTTGTTGCTAGTTCTTTGATTAACAGAGTATTTTGTAGTCTTTTATCTCTTTGTATTTCTTTCTTTTGAGTCTTTTGCAATGGCCTTGCATAATTCAAATAATACCAAAAACATAGCTTCACCTTTGTTGAAATCATTGTATTGAACCATAAACCTATCTTTTTTTTAAGGATAATTGTGAAAATAAAGAAAAAGATTACCAGAAAAAGTTGAAGAAAACATGTAAGGTAAAGTATGAATTTGATTTAATATGACCCTTAAAAATGGGGCTTTTATGGTACATCATGAGAATCTCTCATCATGTGAAGTTCCCCCTATTTCAAATTGATTAAAAAATATTTACTAGTCAGGATTTTCTGTCAAGAAGAACTAAATGTCAGAACTTTTACAATTTTGATGTAAGAGAGATTTAATTCAGGAGTATATTTGTTTATCAGGTTTGATACAAATTCGAATAGTAGTTTTAACACAATGAAATACTTTCTGAATAACAGGTCTTCATACACATTAAAGGACATTTTATTTCATGTTAGATGATGATCTCCAGTTGTATTATCTTATATGTTTTAATCAGTCTTAAAAGAAACTTTATGAGAGGCCTACCAAATTTGTGCAATTTATTATATAAAAAGACTTCTGATATATGCTGTGGAGGCCTAAAAAGGGGAAGTTAAAAACTGTTTGTTGTTGGATTTCATGGAGCATGTATTGAATTGGACAGTTAAATGTTTTCAAAGGGCAAATTTTGTAGTAATGATTAAATGTTTTACATATTAAGCTAAAAGCTGTGCAATTTTCTTAAATATTTTTATGGATTATGTCAGGAAAAAGTAATATATATTATACTTAAAATTTTAGTATTAGATCTGGAAAGATAACTAATTAAATTCTTTTTTGAAGAAAAAAATGACAAATAAGGCCCACACTGTGTCACACAAGTTGCTACATAACAAAATAGAACTATTTTTTTTACATTCTTTTATACAACTGAATAATCTGAGTTATCTCCCCTCTTACAATGCAACTTTAATAGATAGAAATCAGCCACAAAATTCTCTTCTTTAAAGAAAAAGGGTATTATGAGATTGATGAATCTAGACATTCAAACATGTTAAATATCATCTGATAAAAAAATGTGAGTTCAATTATGATATATTTTGTAGAAGGGTTCTGTGGAGGAGAGAATGTCCTTTGAATCAAAAGTTACACAGGCACAGAAATCAAGAGATGTGGCTTTGTTAGAAGGTTAGTTTATGTTAATTATCCATATTGTATTTTTAAAAAGGCTATTTATATATAAATGTGAATTTATGGTTTAAAAACATTGTAAATAATAGTCATTTAAATTTTATATTGTTTTTCCCTTTTCTGTTCTTCAGTCAACTTGAATCATCACATCATCAAAATTTGTAACATTTACGTGTCCATTATGGCCAAAATTGATCTGTTAATATAAAGTCATTTTAACATCTAGTACAACAAAATCTGAGACAATCTGGTTTGAAATATATATAAAAATATTGACATACATGTAGGTTTAAAAATCAATTTATTCATAAACAATACATGATACAGTTACAAAAAATGAGGGGTTTGAATGCATTTTACTCCAGATGTGTTTTAACTCTGTGTCCTTTCTTTTCAGTTTGTGAAAAAGTGAGAGAAAATGAAGCAGTTAAAATGATACGTCTGAAGGAAGGTTTGACAAAAATTTCTGAAGCCTATATGATGATGGGAAAAAAATGTTCAATACTGTTTGAGGCTGAAAGGGTAAGAGAACCTAGAATTAATATCCCCTATATATACATTTGAAAAAATATGTGCTTCTTTATGATTTTTTCTCCTTTTTTTTTAAATGAATAGCAATTTTTTTATGCCCTACCTACGATAGCAGTGGGGCATTATGTTTTCTGGTCTGTGTGTGCGTCCGTTCGTCCTGTTTCAGGTTAAAGTTTTTGGTCAAGCTAGTTTTTGATGAAGTTAAAGTCCAATTAGCTTCAAACTTAGTACACATGTTCCCTATGATATGAACTTTTTGATGCCAAATTAGTTTTTTGACCTCAATTTCACGGTCCACTGAACATAGAAAATGATAGTGCAAGTGGGGCATCCATATACTGTGGACACATTCTTGTTCAATTAAATTTCCTAACAATCTTTTATTGATAGTTTTGAAAAGTTATGAACTTGGTTAAATATCAACATCTTGTTATCTGATTAGGAAATTAGTTGTTTCTGAGACTACTTCTCTTAGTTAACAATGATATATAATACTCTCCGAACAACAGATTTTTGTTTGGATCTGTACTAGGGGGAAATGTTTTACACACTTCTTTACACTTTTTATAACCACTAAAATATTTTTAGTATTTGGACATTCAAATTTCATTTTCATGACGATGTTATCTAAATAAATACATGTGGAATAATGTATCCCATTAAATTGGCAACACTCAATATTGCAGAGTTTACATAGTATGTACAATTATACCTATTTCAGGATGTTGCTAACCTGATACCTGATGTACATGGACAGAATCTGGAAGAAATTAAATATACAGGTTTGTAAATATTTAAAACATGTGTATACTATAGTGTTCTTGATATTTATGTAGATTCAAGGTCTTTAGAGTTTTTCTGCAAAGTTGGCTTTCTTGCCATCGTCTCTAAGATTGAGCTCAATGGTTGACATAAAATTTATCACACAAAGAATATTAACCATCAATAGACATAAGTTTTTAAGAATCTATTATCTTTGTTTAAAATCTTATTTACATCAACATTAGCTGAACCTTTTATTTAGAAATTTAGAGATTTGCTAAACCATTCAGGTGTTATAAGATATATAAAACATTTAAATCTGTTGAGTTTAACAATATTTTATTTAAGAATTGAATGCTTCTTTTTGTAACTTCATTGGGGTGTAAAAGCGTTGACTGAAGTACATTTTGTATGAAGCGCGGAAGCACTTCATTCTAAAAATGTGTGCACGGTCAACGCTTTTACAACCCTATTAAGTTACAAAAAGAAGCTTCAATACTTACAATTACATTTTTTAGCTTTGATCATGAAAACACAAATTTTATATTTTTTTATTTAATTCACCTGTGCACTTTATTGTGGGACCATGTGTTATCATGAATGACAAGTTTTATTGAGAAATGCAATTGCTTAATTGCTTAAGGAATAACACATGATGTGCAGTTAGCCAATCAGAATAAAATACTATAATGAAACATACATCTAATGTAATTATTATGAATTATACAAGTAAATTTTATATACACATTCACAAATAGAATTCAGAAACAAGCTACAAGTGCTTCTTGCACTGTTCTTTTTCTAAGTGTGTACCATTTTGGTATACATATCAACCTAGCTTTTTCCTCATTTTTCCCAGGGATTCTTACACAATGTGAAATTTTACTCTTTACTGTATTGTATATGAATTCATGACTTATTGATATGCATTATTCCTTTCAGGTGCACTCCATTCCCAAGCATTTGTACAGAGAGCTAAAGAGAAAGTCCAAGCATGTGAAGTTAAACCACTGAGAAGATCATCCAGTCTTCCTAGACAGTCCCAGTTATGTCGAGATAGATCCTCACCTTATGAAACCCCTGAACAGTCACCAAAAAAAGCGTCCTCTTGTGACTCACCAAGCAAGTCATCAATAAGTGGCTCACCGAGCAAGTCATCAATAAGTGACTCACCAAGCAAGTCATCTATGAGTGACTCACCTAGTAAATCCTCAATGTATGGTAAGTCTGGGCCTTAAAAAACACAGGACATATTTACAATTTGAAAATAACTTTGTTTTGATTCTGCTACAAAAAATATCTCTATGTTAATTATCAACTGATGAAGAAAAAAATAGCATATACAAAGCAATAGGGGGACATTTTATAATGTGTATCAAATTGGTGTACAGTTCACTTAATTGATTTAATCATAAATTCAGACATTTCCTAGGTTGAATGCTAATTATTTTTGAAAATATGATACAAAACAAGTACATGCTTCAAAACTATTTGACCCATATAGGTAATGGTACAAGTTTTTAAAGGAGAAACAAATGGCAGGGTTTTTTCTTTTTTTTATACTGATAATTTGGTAAAATTGTTTAGTCAATCAGCTTCAGCAGTAGAATTGTAAATTTGATCCAATCAAGATTATTGGTGTTCATCACTTTTAAATAAATTTTTCTCCTTTATTTTTACAGAGCAAGATTCTGATCCACCACCATACCACACAGTCTATCCCAGTATCTATCCAAGTCTACACTTCATCACCAGTAACCGTGACTACAGTCAGAACCAATCAGATCACAGTAACAACTCTTCACCAGAGACCAGCATTTGTAGAAAGTAAATGGACAAAAGAAAGATAATTCAAATTGGTGCTAATATTAGAATGTAGATTATTATAGCTTGTTTTTTCTAAGATACAAATGTACTGCTCTCATGCACTGACATGATGTTTATTTTAAAATTGTTTGTAAGCTGATAAAGGCTAGGCACTTAACAAAGTAGCCATTATAATAATTTGGTGTAAAGTTCATTGTATGAAAATAAGACATATAAAGACATAGTATTATGCTTGTTAATCCTTGAAAACATTGTAGTTTTTAGCTGTCATTGTTAATCCTTGATGAATTTTTTGCTTTTGTGTATTGCTTTGGACAACCAGTTATTCATATCCCATTGAAATAAATATCTTTAGATGCTTTAGTAGAAGCAAAGTATGAGTATCTTGGAATGGACAACTTTTTCATATGAATAAAGCAAAGAAAATTCTTAAAAGAAATTAAATAAATAAACTCACTGTTATGAATTATAAAGTTCACAACAAAAGAATTTCGATTTTTTTGTTGTTGTTTTCACTTATTCTGCTATGAATTGAATTATTAAAGCCATCAAGTTTAAGATCTGTGTTTGCTTAAATTATACAGGTTGATAGAGGAATCGTTAAAGGCAAAGGAGTAAGTTCGGAAAGGGCCATATTTGGCCCCAATTATAAAGTTCATAGTTATAAGACAATAATCTTTTTAAGTTGCCTTAAAGACATGTGAGAAAGTTAAACAGGACTATTTTTGTCAAATTTTAATTCTAACACGTTGATTTTTACATCCCAAAAAGGTCAAGATAAGGGATTTTGGTGAAATGTGATAAAATCAGCTGGATTTCAACCAAATCAAGGACCAGGAAACAGAGCGCAGGCGTCGACAAACTTAATTTTCAAATAAGACATGTTAAATGTCTTCACAAACATTATTTTAAAAGATCTTTGTTGTCGACGTATGCGCTCTATGTTTCCTGTCCAATAATCTATGGAAATTTAACCATTTTCATTGATTTTTTCGTGAAAAATCAATATGAGCATGATGAGTACAACTTGTGACGTCATAATGAAATGCAGAAACGTAAAATTTTCAACAAAATGGCTTATTTCCTATCTAGTCATTGTATTAGCTATAATTTATTGTGATATTGGTCAATAAATCCGAATTTGAAATTTACACTCAAAAAGGGGGCCATTTTAGGACCTTACCGAACATACTCCTTTAAGACCACCATTTGTCTTATTATTTTTAAATTATTAGTGTACAAACTTTTTTTTAATTTTGTCAAGTTGACTTCTTGGTGAGGCAAATTTTAGATCATGATTTGTCCTATTATTTTAAAATTGTTATTGCGTAAACATTTTTTTACAATTTAGTCAAGTTGACTTACTTCTTAGATGCATGCATACTTTGTTATATTTTTTATGTGATATATTTTTTATTCCTTTCCTACCATACATAGTAATTGTATCTGGATACAGTTTGGTAACAGGAGATTACCATGAAGTTGTGGTCACATGATCTTGAAGTACAGTACATATAAAGTTTATTTTCATATGCATTTTGAGAATATTTCAATTTTTGGTTTTAACCAAGTTTTCATGGTTAACTAAACATGAAATTGTAATGTTGTGAGTGGTCCATTGTGTCTTATGGACACATATCCTTGCTTATTGCATGCAATGAATTTTGTTTAAGGGTAGACATAGTCAATCTTTTATTTTAAAACAGCTATGACACACCAATGAAATTATAAAAAGCTTAATGATTTATAAGATAGAATAGCTAGACCATCCATAATATATTCAAACAATACAGTATATATATATAACATATATGACTAATTTTACCATATTATAGACAACACCTTTATATTCTGGTATTTTTTTACTAGATGTTTCAGTATGTGGATTTTTCTCCGTTTCTCCTGTGATGTCAAAATTTTACAGGAACTTCTGTGATGTCCAGTTATGGTGGACAGATAGCGGGAAGTTGTATCCAGAAAGTTTAATATAGAGTAACAGTTTATATTCATTAATATTCATTATATTTAAATAATGCATGAAAAATAACCCCAAAATCTATGTCTTCATTTTGTATGTGAATATATATATGTTTTCAGTCAAACATATGCTAATTGGCCTATCAGTGATGATTGATTATAATCTTTTCAAAAATATGATGAAAACTAGTTTTTATTAGTTCTCTATTTCCTAGGTAAGGAAAACATTTAATGTCTAAAATACTATTTAAAAAAATATGATTTGACAACAAAAGATTCAAATCATTAATGCACAAATTGTACTAGTATGATTTGAAAGGATTTGTACAATAGACAACTTTCGAGTTTGATGTATATCTGTCAAAAACTTTGGTTTTAGTGAACATCATTCAAGCGTTTAGGGGTGTCGTCACTTCCGTTCCTATGTTAAACGATGGGTTGAAAAAACTATAGTGCTATATTGCACAAATTATTCGGCAAATTAAATTCTTATAATTGATATTCAGCACTGCTTTTATTAGAGAATAGTGATAACGTACTTACAGAACAAATATTATTTCTAGTTTATCCTGCATAATGACAATCATGTCTGGTAAATGACGTCATAAAGGCGCGCATAATTGACAGAGTTTTTTTCCAGTGAAGGACAAACTCAAAAGTCGTCTATTCAATCAAGTCTTCAAATAAAAAGTCGAATTTAAACATTGATAGAGCATTTTGCACTTAAACTTCTGGTGAAATAAAAGATATTTCCAGATGCAAATTATACTTTATTATATCTGTATCAAACGTTTTAGTTGTATTCAGTTTATAGAAAGACAGATACATGTTGTATTTATATTTAATTTGTATAAGCTAGTCAAAGGAGCAAGACATTTTTTTATATTACTTTTACTAATATTTCTTTATTTTGAAATATATTCTTTTCTATCACCTCTTTAACTCATATGCTAGTCATAACATTGTGTAATATTTAGTAAATGTTTATATGTCACATTTTGCATGTGTTCATCTGTGAACGTAAATGTGTGTTCTTTGTAAAATTTCTATACACCGTAGTTGTTTATTTGTCACATTTGTGTACATGTTCATCTGTAAGTGTGTTCTTTGTAAAACTTTTATACACAGTAGTTTGTAAATAGTTATGTGCACAAAAGCACCTTTTGATAGCAATATTTCATTTCTTATTCTTTTTAAGATTTTTTTAATAAATTCTTGATACTATTATGTTTTGTTATGATTATATTAAGTGCACAAGGTATTATCAACCCAATAATGGATTAAGGATGTACTAAGGTGAAATTTGAAAAAATCAAGAACTTAAAATTTATACTATAAGTCGAAAGAGCATCAGTTAAGGAACAAGATAAACTAAAAATATTGATAGGTTATGGAGCTCCTTTTGAGATATTTTGGTTTTAAAAAATGATGGGAAAAGGCTGACTTCGATTTTAACCTTACATTTGCATTGGTATTATTTGGGTCTCAAATAGAAAGAAATGAAAAGAATTTGTCTAAATTTTGGAAAATGACTTTTATGAAAAGAAAAATGGGTTTATGAGGCAAAATATTTTACCCTGTATCAATGGGGAAAAAACTGCACCATCCCCAATTACCTTGAGTTGAAAAAATATCGGAAATTTTTGTCTCAACTTGAAAGACTCAAAAAGCCAAACTTAAGAAGGCTGTTTCCAAGAGAAGCACCATACTAAAGTTGTTACATGTTGTGATTGGGTTAGTATATGGCAAACCACTAATTGTGAATAAATGATACAAATCATACATCTTTAACAGGGTCAATGGTAGTATTTAGTATTGTTGCTATTTTAATTTCAACATTTGCTTTATCTTAACTACAAAAAAGCGAGACATATCTCTGTGCTAACAGTTTATTTGTAACCAGGATTTGCTTTTGCTCAATCTTTTTATGTCTGTTGAACAGGGGTATACTATTGTTGCCTTTATTTACATAAATCTTTTTTGAAACTTCACAAGTCTGCATTCTCGAAATGGTTAGTCGACACCTTATTAGAGTAGTTCCCTTTGATGAAGATATGTACAATTGATAGCGTGTTTGTCTTATATCATAAACCATATAATAGATCGATAGAAATTTAAATTAGCATGCTTGAAGATTTTGATTTGATATTCGATCATAAAAGAGTAAACCATATTAACACCAGTGCAAGTTATTTATCAAGTTAGTTGTTCCAGTGCAATGAATTTTTAACTGGTAGGGGAATATTTATTGCCATGCAATACTATCAGAATGCTTGTTTCAGTTGTTTTGTTGCTGAAAATACAGTACTCCCTAATTATGAGTTATAGTCCTTATCTCCGATACTATAAGCAATAGGTCAACTATAGAAAGATGTACATGTTGGACTGGCAGGTTACATCTGAACTTTACCTCATTTTCATGGTTCATTTGTCAATGTAGAGTTTTTGTGGTCTGGTCAGTTAACCGGATACTATAAGCAAAATATTATCTGTATTTGGTGTGTGGAATGATTAAGGTGTACATGTCTGTTTAACTGGTTTCACCTGACCTTGACTCTTTATTTATTCATTGAACAATGTTGTAGGTTTTTTTTTCTGCTTTGGATTTGTCTTTGATACTATAAGCCTTAGAGACATTATATTTGATATATATTATTGAACGATTTCGGTAGACATTTTCTCGTTTAAATTGTTTTACTTTGTCATTTCGGAACCTTTTAAAGATGACTATGCGGTATGGGCTTTGCTCATTGTTGAAAGCCGTACTGTGACTTATAGTTGTTAATTTCTGTGTCATTTTGGTCACTTGTGGAGAGTTGTCTCATTGGCAATGGTACATCTTTTTATATGTCTGTCAGTGTCTGTCCATGCATATAGCAAATAACTGTAAGCCATTGGTTAACTATATTTGTTGTGAGGAATGATTATAAGATGTCTGTCTGGTAATGTTCATCAGACCTTAACCTCATTTTCATGATTATTGGTTTAGTCTATGTTCACAAGCAGGCTTCTTTCTCTGGCCATTTGGCTTACAGTGTGTGGAATGTGGAATTGAGTACTAGTGTATGCAATTTCAAACTTTATTTGGTGTATGTTATGAAATTTTATTTGATCAAGTGAAGACTTTTCAGCATGTGCAGTCTTTGTCATTTTAGTTGCATTTTATTAAGTTAATTATTTGTAAGTATGAATAAAGTGCCTTCGCAAAGAATTAAAATCTGACAATGTCAACCATATTGAAATTCCAAATATTTCACAGAGGCTAGTTTAACTATTCTTGCTTTTGTCTCTCACAGACACTAGATATTGATACTCCAAAATAGAAAACAATGGACGTCTCTTCCCTCACAGCTCTTAAGCTATTCGATTAGTAAAATCCAATGAGATCATTTAAGTGAATTCTTTTCTTAAACCTCAATGAAATAGTACAGAAATCATGCAGATTGATTGCAACACTCTGTACGTTACAAACCCTTGGGCAAAAATCCGATATCTGTCCCTCAAGCATGCCCTTACTCTTTTAGTGTCGGACAAAATCACACCCCTTCATGCTTAGCATCCAAATATTGCATTAATTGTAAGTTTGTTCTCGCCTTATTTATTCATAAACTAATTGTCACTGGACGTTTATCTAAGATAAATCAGTCGATCAAATCGAAATGCCATACTAAAGAGACAGGGGACACTTAGTATCAACAGATGGAACAATTGAATTTGAATAAGATCTTCCCCTTTTCGTTGGGAAAACGATAGGCTGAAACAGTTGTTCAGTGACATAAAAACACACACAAAACTTTCATGTAGTAAGCAGTAAGTTGAAGCAGTTGAGACTGATTATTTTCTGAACTGTACAACGTCAAGAATATGGAAGTTGTTTTCCGTTCGTTCGGTTGGTTGATATTGTCGCAGATTTGATTTTGTCATGTTGTGTGAAAAGTACCCCTAGCTGCTATTATGATATGGAAACAAAGTGATGCCACACCAGGCAGAAGCTAGCGAACAATAGCTAGCGAACAATAAGCCAGCGAACAATAAGGCGATATATCGAGAAACCAAAAAACACAATAAGACAACAACGGCCGTTAAATAAAAAAATATTTAAAAAGGCAGAAAATCAGTTAAAATATAGCAATTTAAACTCAATTTTGAAATGGTTTTTATCCAATCTATTGATTTAACAAGTCGCATAACTTTTTAGGCTAATATTCAGTACCACAATAACTATGCATCTATCAACGGATTATTTGTAGGTGTAGGGCCACCTATGCACCCTCTTCAATTTAGAACGTATGTAAAAGTAGTCCTACCCTGTAAAATATAGCACCTTTTATGTCATTGTTTAATCTACAGCTCAAAATTTGAAAAAAATGTCAAAAAATTAGGAGGGTCGGCCTATTCCAGGGCTTCTAGAGAAAAATAATGAGGGGTGTCACGGGGAATGACTATACAGGTCTTGTAGAGGAGAAACAGGCGCTTCTTTTGCGCTAGTTATCGAAGGGCGCTATGTTCAAAAATCTGAAACTAGAGCTCAAAATTTGAAAAAAATGTCAAAAAATTAGGGGGGTCGGCCTATTCTAGGACTTCTAGAGAAAAATAATGAGGGGTGTCACGGGGTATGACTATATAGGTCTTGTAGAGGAGGAACAGGCGCTTCTTTTGCACTAGGTATCGAACGGTGCTATGTTCAAAAATCTGAAACTAGAGCTCAAAATTCGAAAAAAATGTCCAAAAAATGGGGGTAGGGTCGGCCTATTCCAGGAGTTCTAGAGAAAAATAATGAGGGGTGTCACGGGGTATGACTATATTGGTCATGTAGAAGAGAAATAGAAGCTTCTTTTGCGCTAGGTATCAAAGGGCGCTATGTTCAAAAATCTGAAACTAGAGCTCAAAATTTGAAAAAAATGTCAAAAAATTAGGGGGGTCGGCCTATTCCAGGGCTTCTAGAGAAATATAATGAGGGATGTCACGGGGTATGACTATATAGGTCTTGTAGAGGAGAAACAAGCGCTTCTTTTGCGCTAGGTATCAAAGGGCGCTATTTTCAAAAATCTGAAACTAGAGCTCAAAATTTGAAAAAAATGTCAAAAAATTAGGGGGGTCGGCCTTTTCTAGGACTTCTAGAGAAAAATAATGAGGGGTGTCACGGGAAATGACTATATAGGTCTTGTAGAGGAGAAACAGGCGCTTCTTTTGCGCTAGGTATCGAAGGGCGCTATGTTCAAAAATCTGAAACTAGAGCTCAAAATTTGAAAAAAATGTCAAAAAATTAGGGGGGTCGGCCTATTCTAGGACTTCTAGAGAAAAATAATGAGGGGTGTCACGGGGTATGACTATATAGGTCTTGTAGGAGAGGAACAGGCGCTTCTTTTGCACTAGGTATCGAACGGTGCTATGTTCAAAAATCTGAAACTAGAGCTCAAAATTCGAAAAAAATGTCCAAAAAAATGGGGGTAGGGTCGGCCTATTCCAGGAGTTCTAGAGAAAAATAATGAGGGGTGTCACGGGGTATGACAATATAGGTCTTGTAGAAGAGAAACAGGCGCTTCTTTTGCGCTAGGTATCAAAGGGCGCTATGTTCAAAAATCTGAAACTAGAGCTCAAAATTTGAAAAAAATGTCAAAAAATTAGGGGGGGTCGCCCTATTCCAGGGCTTCTAGAGAAAAATAATGAGAGGTGTCACGGGGAATGACTATATAGGTCTTGTAGAGGAGAAACAGGCGCTTCTTTTGCGCTAGGTATCAAAGGGCGCTATGTTCAAAAATCTGAAACTAGAGCTCAAAATTTGAAAAAAATGTCAAAAAATTAGGGGGGTCGGCCTTTTCTAGGACTTCTAGAGAAAAATAATGAGGGGTGTCACGGGGAATGACTATATAGGTCTTGTAGAGGAGAAACAGGCGCTTCTTTTGCGTAAGGTATCGAAGGGCGCTATGTTCAAAAATCTGAAACTAGAGCTCAAAATTTGAAAAAAATGTCAAAAAATTAGGGGGGTCGTCCTATTCTAGGACTTCTACAGAAAAAATAATGAGGGGTGTCACGGGGTATGACTATATAGGTCTTGTAGAGGAGGAACAGGCGTTTCTTTTGCACTAGGTATCGAACGGTGCTATGTTCAAAAATCTGAAACTAGAGCTCAAAATTTGAAAAAAATGTCAAAAAATTAGGGGGGTTGGCCTATTCCAGGGCTTCTAGAGAAAAATAATGAGGGGTGTCACGGGGTATGACTATATAGGTCTTGTAGAGGAGAAACAGGCGCTTCTTTTGCGCTAGGTATCGAAGGGCGCTATGTTCAAAAATCTGAAACTAGAGCTCAAAATTTGAAAAAAAATGTCAAAAAATTAGGGGGGTCGGCCTATTCCAGGGCTTCTAGAAAAAATAATGAGAGGTGTCACGGGGAATGACTATATAGGTCTTGTAGAGGAGAAACAGGCGCTTCTTTTGCGCTAGGTATCGAAGGGCGCTATGTTCAAAAATCTGAAACTAGAGCTCAAAATTTGAAAAAATGTCAAAAAATTAGGGGGGTCGGCCTTTTCTAGGACTTCTAGAGAAAAATAATGAGGGGTGTCACGGGGAATGACTATATAGGTCTTGTAGAGGAGAAACAGGCGCTTCTTTTGCGTAAGGTATCGAAGAGCGCTATGTTCAAAAATCTGAAACTAGAGCTCAAAATTTGAAAAAAATGTCAAAAAATTAGGGGGGTCGTCCTATTCTAGGACTTCTACAGAAAAATAATGAGGGGTGTCACGGGGTATGACTATATAGGTCTTGTAGAGGAGGAACAGGCGTTTCTTTTGCACTAGGTATCGAACGGTGCTATGTTCAAAAATCTGAAACTAGAGCTCAAAATTTGAAAAAAATGTCAAAAAATTAGGGGGGTTGGCCTATTCCAGGGCTTCTAGAGAAAAATAATGAGGGGTGTCACGGGGTATGACTATATAGGTCTTGTAGAGGAGAAACAGGCGCTTCTTTTGCGCTAGGTATCGAAGGGCGCTATGTTCAAAAATCTGAAACTAGAGCTCAAAATTTGAAAAAAATGTCAAAAAATTAGGGGGGTCGGCCTATTCCAGGACTTCTAGAGAAAAATAATGAGGGGTGTCACGGGGAATGACTATATAGGTCTTGTAGAGGAGAAACAGGCGCTTCTTTTGCGTTAGGTATCGAAGGGCGCTATGTTCAAAAATCTGAAACTAGAGCTCAAAATTTGAAAAAAATGTCAAAAAATTAGGGGGGTCGGCCTTTTCTAGGACTTCTACAGAAAAATAATGAGGGGTGTCACGGGGAATGACTATATAGGTCTTGTAGAGTAGAAACAGGCGCTTCTTTTGCGCTAGGTATCGAAGGGCGCTATGTTCAAAAATCTGAAACTAGAGCTCAAAATTTGAAAAAAATGTCAAAAAATTAAGGGGGTCGGCCTAATTTAGGACTTCTAGAGTAAAATAATGAGGGGTGTCACGGGGTATGACTATATAGGTCTTGTAGAGGAGAAACAGGCGCTTCTTATGCGCTAGGTATCGAAGGGCGCTATGTTCAAAAATCTGAAACTAGAGCTCAAAATTTGAAAAAAATGTCAAAAAATTAGGGGGGTCGGCCTATTCCAGGGCTTCTAGAGAAAAATAATGAGGGTTGTCACGTGGAATGACTATATAGGTCTTGTAGAGGAGAAACAGGCGATTCTTTTGCGCTAGTTATCGAAGGGCGCTATGTTCAAAAATCTGAAACTAGAGCTCAAAATTTGAACAAAATGTCAAAAAATTAGGGGGGTCGGCCTATTCTAGGACTTCTAGAGAAAAATAATGAGAGGTGTCACGGGGAATGACTATAAAGGTCTTGTAGAGGATAAACAGGCGCTTCTTTTGCGCTAGGTATCGTAGGGCGCTATTTTCAAAAATCTGAAACTAGAGCTCAAAATTCGAAAAAAATGTCCAAAAAATTGGGGTAAGGTGTGCCTATTCCCGGAGTTCTAGAGAAAAATAATGAGGGGTGTCACGGCGTATGACTATATAGGTCTTGTAGAGGAGAAACAGGCGCTGCTTTGGCACTAGGTATCGATGGGCGCTATGTTCAAAAATCTGAAACTAGAGCTCAAAATTTGAAAAAAATGTCAAAAAATTAGGGGGTCGGCCTATTCCAGGGCTTCTAGAGAAAAATAATGAGGGGTGTCACGGGGAATGCCTATATAGGTCTTGTAGAGGAGAAACAGGCGCTTCTTTTGCACTAGCTATCGAAGGGCGCTATGTCAAAAATCTGAAACTAGAGCTCAAAATTCGAAAAAAAATGTCCAAAAAATGGGTGTAGGGTCGGCCTATTCCAGGAGTTCTAGAGAAAAATAATGAGGGGTGTCACGGGGTATGACTATATAGGTCTTGTAGAAGAGAAACAGGTGCTTCTTTTGCGCTAGGTATCAAAGGGTGCTATGTTCAAAAATCTGAAACTAGAGCTCAAAATTTGAAAAAAATGTCAAAAAATTAGGGGGGTCGGCCTATTCCAGGGCTTCTAGAGAAAAATAATGAGGGATGTCACGGGGTATGACTATATAGGTCTTGTAGAGGAGAAACAGGCGCTTCTTTTGCGCTAGGTATCGAAGGGCGCTATTTCAGAAATCTGAAACTAGAGCTCAAAATTTGAAAAAAATGTAAAAAAATTAGGGGGGTCGGCCTTTTCTAGGACTTCTAGAGAAAAATAATGAGGAATGTCACAGGAAATGACTATATAGGTCTTGTAGAGGAGAAACAGGCGCTTCTTTTGCGCTAGTGTCGAAGGGCGCTATGTTCAAAAATCTGAAACTAGAGCTCAAAATTAAAAAAAAATGTCAAAAAATTAGGGGGTCGGCCTATTCTAGGACTTCTAGAGAAAAATAATGAGGGTTGTCACGGCGTATGACTATATAGGTCTTGTAGAGGAGGAACAGGCGCTTCTTTTGCACTAGGTATCGAACGGTGCTATGTTCAAAAATCTGAAACTAGAGCTCAAAATTTGAACAAAATGTCAAAAAATTAGGGGGGTCACCCAGCAGCGGCATAACAAAAAAAAACTCATCATAAATACCAGACGCGAGTTTCGTCTACAAAAGACTCATTAGTGACGCTCGAATCAAAATAATGGTTGAAAGGCCAAAATAAAGGACGAAGTTGAAGATCATTGAGAACCAAACATTCCTAGCAGTTTTGCCAAATACAGGTAAGACAGTTTATTCCTGGTGTAGAAAAACCTTAGTTTTTTTCAAAAATTCAAAGCGGTGTTAATTTATAAGATTATATTAATGATAAGCCAAGTCAACACACAAGTGCCAACTACTGGGATGGTGATACCCTCGGGGAAATAAATCTTTACCAGCAGTGGCATCGACTCAGAGGTTGCATTTTAAGTTTTAACTCATCATAGATACCAGTATTTTAATTTTATATTTACGCCAGACGCGCGTTTCGTCTACAATATATCAGTGAATGTCCTGTGAAGGGAAAACAGGCGCATCGTTTGCGTAAGACTTCAAAAGGTGCTATGTTCAATTTTGTCGAAAGGAACTAAAAAAAAATAAAAACTGAACTGTCAGACAAGAACGCGAAAACAAAAAAAAAACCACCAACATATCAGAGTCAGTAAAAACTAATTTTCAAAATCTTGTCATATAAAGTCATAATTTCCCCATCCGAATAACATGATAAAAGAGTTTGTAAAATGTGTTATGTAAATACTGATAAAAAGAATGCTGATTACTGGCTGATTTTCTTTTTCAAGGGTATGTCGAAAAGAAAACGACGAAGATGAAAGAACTTTAGTGCGAATACCAGCTGGTATATAACCTAAAGTTCCATATACACTTACATACTTAATAGACAGTCTACTTTTTATTCTTTCAAAAGTTTTTTTCATATCGGAGGTTTTGTACCAGATAACCAAAATCAGCAAAGAATACTGCATTGTTAAAAAAGTATGATAGTAAAACTACAAACAGACCAGTTATCTTTATCAATGACAATACAAGCGCCACAACCTTAAAGACGGTATAAGTACCCTCGTCCACGTGCGGGTGTTGTCTGATAAAAATAGATGTACATGTATACACATGGAAAAAAGTATTTTGTAAAATGTGTTATGTAAATACTGATAAAAAATGCTGATTACTGGCTGATTTTCTTTTTCAAGGGTATGTCGAAAAGAAAACGACGAAGATAAAAAACTTTAGTGCGATTGCCAACTGGTATATAACCAAATTGGAATTGAAATTAAAAAAACACTCTTTATTTTTTTATGATATAATTTGTTAAAATAGAACTAGTTAAACACTATTTAAATATCACCTGAGTTTGATCAATAATTATCGACTCGATAAGTTCTTATCTGCACATGCAGCTACTGTACCCGTACACAGCAAAACATGTGTTTTTATCCTCATTGTTTTCAACACTTTAAATAACCAAGTTTATAAAGTTATGTGATTGACACCTTGAAATAGGTCCTCCACAACTCTTAACCGCAGCAAGATGGTAGATTATCAGCATGAGAGAGGCAGGAATGTCGCTGTGACAATTGCACGTATTGTCGTTCAGCACTTTTCCACTATTAGTCGTTTAGAGAATAAAAATCAGGCAATACACGATATAAAACACTATCCGAGACCAAAAAGACCCCCTATGCCACCTGCTATGGAAAATCAAGCATGATGAAGCTTAGTCAGAAAGAAACCCATTGCATACAATACAATCCTGAAAAGAGAGGGGTGGGCATACAGGAGCCTTTTAACAATAATTGTTCGAGATTGAATCATCCCTTCTGGTTATTGTGCGATAAGACCATTTCAGGGACGTTTGCTTACGAACAGACACACAGTTATCCGTATTCAATGTAGTGCAGAGCTCGCCAAAATTGGAAATAAGCATCGTGGAGGATGATCCATTGTTCAAATGGAATTCTGTTTATCTTCCTTGGTCCAATCATAGCCCGGATTTGAACCATATCAAGGATGTATGGGACACTATTGGGCGTAATTTGCACAAAAGGACACCCCAGTCCAAACACGTGATGAAATAAACAATGCCCTTCATCAGAAATGGTTGCTGCTACCTAAGCAACAAATTAGTCGATTTATGGCAGAAATCATAAGACGTTAAGTGGCGGTTGACCGTTTAAATGGAGACTGCGCACGAAGTGCTATTTCTTTGGCGTATAACGATTAACCATGATGTGAACAATCATCTTAAGATTAATTTTGAAATGTCTGACATTGTAAAGTTCGACTACAGTAAAAGTTGTAAAATGCAGTTTTTTGTACAAAAAAACACCTCATTTTGTTTTTAGAATTGTGGTTAGATAAATATTTTTTTTTTCAAACATTTTTTGTTCGTTAAAATGCCAATGTTTTCATAAACTATGTTTCAATATTATTTTACAAATATTTTATCATATTCCATCCAAAATAAAGGCTGATTATTCAAGTTTTAAAAAATCAATATTTTGCAATACTTTTTTCCATGTGTATATATAAAAAAAGAAACATTACTTTGCTTTTTAAGTAAAATATATTTAATATATTGGTTTGTAATATTTTCACGATTAATAAAGGCAACAGTAGTATACCGCTGTTCAAAACTCATAAATCCATGGACAAAAACAAAATCGGGGTAACAAACTAAAACCGAGGGAAACGCATTAAATATAAGAGGAGAACAACGACACAACACCGAAACGCAACACACACAGAAACGGACCAAGCAAAACTAATGACCTGAATAATCTATTCATGATCATTTAGTATTTTCTTTTAAATTCGAAGATAACTTTACGCCATTTTCCGATTTCAAACAAATACGCATTTTTTCAACCATTTACCTTTATAGAGATGGAACTGAGTTGTCCTTTTGATCATTAAATGTATCGAGCACTATTCAATGTCTCTAGAATGACTTTGAAAGGCGCTAAAGACTCGTCTTAGAGATACTGGTACAACATTTTAACGTCCCCGAGGTTGCAACTCACGCGAAACGAAGTTATGTGAAGATTGGCAAATCCGCATTATTTATCTCCGTAATCGATTTGAAGAAACTCATGGAAGAAACAAAAATAGGCTATATGCGCAAACAGTTTGTAACCGACTTCATCTGGGCAGCCTAAGAGCTCGTCGTTCGTTGAAGTGATCTATCCTTACGCAGAATCGAAGGATGTCGCGAGTTGAATGGAGAGGGTACGGATTCGATGACATAGACTAACATGGAGACTAATCCTTTTTACCGCTGAATCGAAATTCAACTTGACATTTATCGATGACAGAGACATGGTCTGCCGCAGGTACAAGGCATGCTTTTTGATGCGTGCGTACAGGAAACAAATTGGCTTTAGGGTGGCGAATTAATGGTATGGGATGGATAACCTACCAGGAACGCCCCGATCTGACAATTAGTGAAGGAAACCTAAATGCAAAAAGGGAATAGGAACGAAATTCTGGCTCCACTAGTTCTCCCGTTTCTCCGAAGGCATCGTTAAACTACATTTTAAACAGAAAACGCCCGTTGTAAACACATTTTAATGAATTTTGGAGAATAATCGCATTCGAGTGTTGTCGTGGCCAGTATTGTCTTCAGATTATCGCCAATGGGACATCTTTGGGACGAACTTGGACGACTCACCAAAAAGATATTTTATCGTGTGTTTTTCTATGTTGTGATGTTATGCTATTGTTTCAGAAAAAGGGAGAAGGTTTGGATCCATTAAAACGTTTAATCCCGCTGCAAATGTTTGCACCTGTCCTAAGTTAGGAATCTGATGTACAGTAGTTGTCGTTTGTTTGTGTAATATATACGTGTTTCTCGTTTCTCGTTTTGCTTATATAGATTAAACCGTTGGTTTTCCCGTTTGAATGGTTTTACACTAGTAATGTTGGGGCTCTTTATAGCTTGTTGTTCGGTGTGAGCCAAGGCTCCGTGTTGAAGGCCGTACTTTAACCTATAATGGTTTACTTTTTAAATTGTTATTTGGATGGAGAGTTGTCTCATTGGCACTCACACCACATCTTCCTTTTTCTATAGCACCCTTTAAAGTCTTACGCAAACGATGCGCCTGTTTTCCCTTCACAGGACATTCACTGATATATTGTAGACGAAATGCGCGTCTGGCGTAAATATAAAATTTAAATACTGGTATCTATGATGAGTTAAAACTTAAAATACAACCACTGAGTCGACGCCATTGCTGGTAGAGATTTATTTCCCCGAGGGTATCACCAGCCCAGTAGTCAGCACTTGTGTTGACTTGGCTTATCATTGATATAATCTTATAAATTAACACCGTTTTAAATTTTTGAAAAAAACTAAGGTTTTTCTACACCAGGAATGCCTTACCTGTATTTTGCAAAACTACTAGGAATGTTATGTTCTCAATGTTCTTCAACTTCGTCCTTTATTTTGGCCTTTCAATCATTATTTTGATTCGAGCGTCACTAATGAGTCTTTGTAGATAAAACGCGCGTCTGGTATTTATGATGAGTTTTTTTGTGTTATTCCGCTACTGGATGACCCCCCTTATTTTTTGCCTTTTTTTTTAAATTTTGAGCTCTAGTTTCAGATTTTTGAACAAAGTGCCCTTCGATACCTAGCGCAAAAGAAGCGCCTGTTTCGCCTCTACAAGACCTATATAGTCATTCCCCGTGACACCCCTCATTATTTTTCTCTAGAAGCCCTGGAATAGGCCGACCCTCCTAATTTTTTGACATTTTTTTTCAAATTTTGAGCTCTAGTTTCAGATTTTTGAACATAGCGACCTTCGATACCTAGCGCAAAAGAAACGACTGTTTTTCTTCTACAAGACCTATATAGTCCTACCCCGTGACACCCCTCATTATTTTTCTCTAGAAGCCCTGGAATAGGCCGACCCTCCTAATTTTTTGACATTTTTTTTCAAATTTTGAGCTCTAGTTTCAGATTTTTGAACATAGCGGCCTTCGATACCTAGCGCAAAAGAAACGACTGTTTCTCTTCTACAAGACCTATATAGTCATACCCCGTGACACCCCTCATTATTTTTCTCTAGAACTCCTGGAATAGGCCGACCCTACCCCCATTTTTTTGACATTTTTTTCGAACTTTGAGCTCTAGTTTCAGATCTTTGAACATAGCGCCCTTCGATTCCTAGTGCTAAAGAAGCGCCTGTTTCTCCTCTACAAGACCTATATAGTCATACCCCGTGACACCCCTCATTATTTTTCTCTAGAAGTCCTAGAATAGGCCGACCCCCCTATTTTTTTGACATTTTTTTCAAATTTTGAGCTCTAGTTTCAGATTTTTGAACATAGCGCCCTTTGATACCTAGCGCAAAAGAAGCGCCTGTTTCCCCTCTACAAGACCTATATAGTCATACCCCGTGACATCCCTCATTATTTTTCTCTAGAACTCCTGGAATAGGCCGACCCTACCCCCATTTTTTGGACATTTTTTTCGAATTTTGAGCTCTAGTTTCAGATTTTTGAACATAGCGCCCTTCGATACCTAGCGCAAAAGAAGCGGCTGTTTCCCCTCTACAAGACCTATATAGTCATACCCCGTGACATCCCTCATTATTTTTCTCTAGAACTCCTGGAAAAGGCCGACCCTACCCCCATTTTTTGGATTTTTTTTTTCGAATTTTGAGCTGTAGTTTCAGATTTTTGAACAAAGCGCCCTTCGATACCTAGTGCAAAAGAAGCGCATGTTTCTCCTCTACAAGACCTATATAGTCATACCCCGTGACACCCTTCATTATTTTTCTCTAGAAGTCCTAGAATAGGCTGACCCCCCTAATTTTTTGACATTTTTTTCGAATTTTGAGCTTTAGTTTCAGATTTTTGAACATAGCACCCTTCGATACCTAGTGCAAAAGAAGCGCCTGTTTCTCCTCTACAAGACCTATATAGTCATACCCCGTGACACCCCTCATTATTTTTCTCTAGAAGTCCTAGAATAGGCCGACCCCTCTAATTTTTTGACATTTTTTTCAAATTTTGAGCTCTAGTTTCAGATTTTTGAACATAGCGCCCTTCGATACCTAGCGCAAAAGAAGCGCCTGTTTCTGCTCTACAAGACTTATATAGTCATTCCCCGTGACACCCCTCATTATTTTTCTCTAGAAGCCCTGGAATAGGCCGACCCTCCTAATTTTTTGACATTTTTTTCAAATTTTGAGCTCTAGTTTCAGATTTTTGAACATAGCGCCCTTCGATACCTAGTGCAAAAGAAGCGCCTGTTTCTCTTCTACAAGACCTATATAGTTATACCCCGTGACACCCCTCATTATTTTTCTCTAGAAGTCCTGGAAAAGGCCGACCCCCCTAATTTTTTGACATTTTTTTCAAATTTTGAGCTCTAGTTTCAGATTTTTGAACATATCACCCTTCGATACCTAGCGCAAAAGAAGCGCCTGTTTCTCCTCCTCAAGACCTATATAGTCATACCCCGTGACACCCCTCATTATTTTTCTCTAGAAGCCCTGGAATAGGCCGACCCCCCTAATTTTTTGACATTTTTTTCAAATTTTGAGCTCTAGTTTCAGATCTTTGAACATAGCGCCCTTCGATTCCTAGTGCTAAAGAAGCGCCTGTTTCTCCTCTACAAGACCTATATAGTCATACCCCGTGACACCCCTCATTATTTTTCTCTAGAAGTCCTAGAATAGGCCGACCCCCCTATTTTTTTGACATTTTTTTCAAATTTTGAGCTCTAGTTTCAGATTTTTGAACATAGCGCCCTTCGATACCTAGCGCAAAAGAAGCGCCTGTTTCCCCTCTACAAGACCTATATAGTCATACCCCGTGACATCCCTCATTATTTTTCTCTAGAACTCCTGGAATAGGCCGACCCTACCCCCATTTTTTGGATTTTTTTTTCGAATTTTGAGCTGTAGTTTCAGATTTTTGAACAAAGCGCCCTTCGATACATAGTGCAAAAGAAGCGCATGTTTCTCCTCTACAAGACCTATATAGTCATACCCCGTGACACCCTTCATTATTTTTCTCTAGAAGTCCTAGAATAGGCTGACCCCCCTAATTTTTTGACATTTTTTTCGAATTTTGAGCTTTAGTTTCAGATTTTTGAACATAGCGCCCTTCGATACCTAGTGCAAAAGAAGCGCCTGTTTCCCCTCTACAGGACCTATATAGTCATACCCCGTGACACCCCTCATTATTTTTCTCTAGAAGTCCTAGAATAGGCCGACCCCCCTAATGTTTTGACATTTTTTTCAAATTTTGAGCTCTAGTTTCAGATTTTTGAACATAGCGCCCTTCGATACCTAGCGCAAAAGAAGCGCCTGTTTCTGCTCTACAAGACTTATATAGTCATTCCCCGTGACACCCCTCATTATTTTTCTCTAGAAGCCCTGGAATAGGCCGACCCTCCTAATTTTTTGACATTTTTTTTCAAATTTTGAGCTCTAGTTTCAGATTTTTGAACATAGCGCCCTTCGATACCTAGTGCAAAAGAAGCGCCTGTTTCTCTTCTACAAGACCTATATAGTTATACCCCGTGACACCCCTCATTATTTTTCTCTAGAAGTCCTGGAAAAGGCCGACCCCCCTAATTTTTTGACATTTTTTTCAAATTTTGAGCTCTAGTTTCAGATTTTTGAACATATCACCCTTCGATACCTAGCGCAAAAGAAGCGCCTGTTTCTCCTCCTCAAGACCTATATAGTCATACCCCGTGACACCCCTCATTATTTTTCTCTAGAAGCCCTGGAATAGGCCGACCCCCCTAATTTTTTGACATTTTTTTCAAATTTTGAGCTCTAGTTTCAGATTTTTGAACATAGCGCCCTTTGATACCTAGCGCAAAAGAAGCGCCTGTTTCTCTTCTTCAAGACCTAAAAAAAGACCTTCTTCAAAAAATAAAGATTGCATATTTTGGCTTTAACATTGATTCACTGATAGGGTCTTTGCATCGGAACTAAACACATTTATTTCTAAAAAAAAAAAAACAGTTGTTGGCATGACACGGGTTATGTTCTTCTCATATATTTTATGATAGTATGATACTAAACCCCTAACGGGAGGGATTGTACCTGATATTCATATGATGAAGACATAATCTTTCAATCAGTTTAATTGAGGTCTGGAGCTGGCTTGTCAGTTAACTGCTAGTAGTCTGTTGTTATTTATGTATTATTGTCATTTTATTTATTTTCTTTTGTTACATCTTTTGACATCAGACTCGGACTTCTCTTGAACTGAATTTTAATGTGCGTATTGTTATTCTTTTACTTTTCTACATTGGCTAGAGGTATAGGGGGAGGGTTGAGATCTCATAAACATGTTTAACCCCGCCGCAATTTTGCGCCTGTCCCAAGTCAGGAGCCTCTGGCCTTTGTTAGTCTTGTATGATTTTAAATTTTAGTTTCTTGTGTATAATTCGGAGTTTAGTATGACGTCCATTATCACTGTACTATTATGCATATTTTAGGGGCCAGCTGAAGGACACCTACGGGTGCGGGAATCCTCGCTACATTGAAGACCCATTGGTTGCCTTCGGCTGTTGTTTGCTCTATGGTCGGGTGGTTGTCGCTTTGACATATTCACCATTTCCTTTCTCAATTTTACTATATAGTCATACCCCGTGACACCCCTCATTATTTTTCTCTAGAACTCCTGGAATAGGCCGACCCTACCCCCATTTTTTTGGACATTTTTTTCGAATTTTGAGCTCTAGTTTCAGATTTTTGAACATAGCGCCCTTCGATACATAGCGCAAAAGAAGCGCCTGTTTCCCGTCTACAAGACCTATATAGTCATACCCCGTGACATCCCTCATTATTTTTCTCTAGAACTCCTGGAATAGGCCGACCCTACCCCCATTTTTTGGATTTTTTTTTCGAATTTTGAGCTGTAGTTTCAGATTTTTGAACAAAGCGCCCTTCGATACATAGTGCAAAAGAAGCGCATGTTTCTCCTCTACAAGACCTATATAGTCATACCCCGTGACACCCTTCATTATTTTTCTCTAGAAGTCCTAGAATAGGCTGACCCCCCTAATTTTTTGACATTTTTTTCGAATTTTGAGCTTTAGTTTCAGATTTTTGAACATAGCGCCCTTCGATACCTAGTGCAAAAGAAGCGCCTGTTTCCCCTCTTCAAGACCTATATAGTCATACCCCGTGACACCCCTCATTATTTTTCTCTAGAAGTCCTAGAATAGGCCGACCCCCCTAATGTTTTGACATTTTTTTCAAATTTTGAGCTCTAGTTTCAGATTTTTGAACATAGCGCCCTTCGATACCTAGCGCAAAAGAAGCGCCTGTTTCTGCTCTACAAGACTTATATAGTCATTCCCCGTGACACCCCTCATTATTTTTCTCTAGAAGCCCTGGAATAGGCCGACCCTCCTAATTTTTTGACATTTTTTTTCAAATTTTGAGCTCTAGTTTCAGATTTTTGAACATAGCGCCCTTCGATACCTAGTGCAAAAGAAGCGCCTGTTTCTCTTCTACAAGACCTATATAGTTATACCCCGTGACACCCCTCATTATTTTTCTCTAGAAGTCCTGGAAAAGGCCGACCCCCCTAATTTTTTGACATTTTTTTCAAATTTTGAGCTCTAGTTTCAGATTTTTGAACATATCACCCTTCGATACCTAGCGCAAAAGAAGCGCCTGTTTCTCCTCCTCAAGACCTATATAGTCATACCCCGTGACACCCCTCATTATTTTTCTCTAGAAGCCCTGGAATAGGCCGACCCCCCTAATTTTTTGACATTTTTTTCAAATTTTGAGCTCTAGTTTCAGATTTTTGAACATAGCGCCCTTTGATACCTAGCGCAAAAGAAGCGCCTGTTTCTCTTCTTCAAGACCTAAAAAAAGACCTTCTTCAAAAAATAAAGATTGTATATTTTGGCTTTAACATTGATTCACTGATAGGGTCTTTGCATCGGAACTAAACACATTTATTTCTAAAAAAAAAAAAACAGTTGTTGGCATGACACGGGTTATGTTCTTCTCATATATTTTATGATAGTATGATACTAAACCCCTAACGGGAGGGATTGTACCTGATATTCATATGATGAAGACATAATCTTTCAATCAGTTTAATTGAGGTCTGGAGCTGGCTTGTCAGTTAACTGCTAGTAGTCTGTTGTTATTTATGTATTATTGTCATTTTATTTATTTTCTTTTGTTACATCTTTTGACATCAGACTCGGACTTCTCTTGAACTGAATTTTAATGTGCGTATTGTTATTCTTTTACTTTTCTACATTGGCTAGAGGTATAGGGGGAGGGTTGAGATCTCATAAACATGTTTAACCCCGCCGCAATTTTGCGCCTGTCCCAAGTCAGGAGCCTCTGGCCTTTGTTAGTCTTGTATGATTTTAAATTTTAGTTTCTTGTGTATAATTCGGAGTTTAGTATGACGTCCATTATCACTGTACTATTATGCATATTTTAGGGGCCAGCTGAAGGACACCTACGGGTGCGGGAATCCTCGCTACATTGAAGACCCATTGGTTGCCTTCGGCTGTTGTTTGCTCTATGGTCGGGTGGTTGTCGCTTTGACATATTCACCATTTCCTTTCTCAATTTTACTATATAGTCATACCCCGTGACACCCCTCATTATTTTTCTCTAGAACTCCTGGAATAGGCCGACCCTACCCCCATTTTTTTGGACATTTTTTTCGAATTTTGAGCTCTAGTTTCAGATTTTTGAACATAGCGCCCTTCGATACCTAGCGCAAAAGAAGCGCCTGTTTCCCCTCTACAAGACCTATATAGTCATACCCCGTGACATCCCTCATTATTTTTCTCTATAACTCCTGGAATAGGCCGACCCTACCCCCATTTTTTGGACATTTTTTTCGAATTTTTAGCTCTAGTTTCAGATTTTTGAACATAGCGCCCTTCGATACCTAGCGCAAAAGAAGCGCCTGTTTCTCCTCTACAAGACCTATATAGTCATACCCCGTGACATCCCTCATTATTTTTCTCTATAACTCCTGGAATAGGCCGACCCTACCCCCATTTTTTGGACATTTTTTTCGAATTTTTAGCTCTAGTTTCAGATTTTTGAACATAGCGCCCTTCGATACCTAGTGCAAAAGAAGCGCCTGTTTCTCCTCTACAAGACCTATATAGTCATACCCCGTGACACCCCTCATTATTTTTCTCTAGAAGTCCTAGAATAGGGCGACCCCCCTAATTTTTTGACATTTTTTTCGAATTTTGAGCTCTAGTTTCAGATTTTTGAACATAGCGCCCTTTGATACCTAGCGCAAAAGAAGCGCCTGTTTCTCCTCTACAAGACCTATATAGTCATTCCCCGTGACACTCCTCATTATTTTTCTCTAGAAGTCCTAGAATAGGCCGACCCCCCTAATTTTTTGACATTTTTTTCAAATTCTGAGCTCTAGTTTCAGATTTTTGAACATAGCGCCCTTCGATACCTAGCGCAAAAGAAGCGCCTATTTCTCCTCTACAAGACCTATATAGTCATTCCCCGTGACACCCCTCATTATTTTTCTCTATAACTCCTGGAATAGGCCGACCCTACCCCCATTTTTTGGACATTTTTTTCGAATTTTGAGCTCTAGTTTCAGATTTTTGAACATAGCGCCCTTCGATACCTAGCGCAAAAGAAGCGCCTGTTTCTCCTCTACAAGACCTATATAGTCATACCCCGTGACATCCCTCATTATTTTTCTCTATAACTCCTGGAATAGGCCGACCCTACCCCCATTTTTTGGACATTTTTTTCGAATTTTTAGCTCTAGTTTCAGATTTTTGAACATAGCGCCCTTCGATACCTAGTGCAAAAGAAGCGCCTGTTTCTCCTCTACAAGACCTATATAGTCATACCCCGTGACACCCCTCATTATTTTTCTCTAGAAGTCCTAGAATAGGGCGACCCCCCTAATTTTTTGACATTTTTTTCGAATTTTGAGCTCTAGTTTCAGATTTTTGAACATAGCGCCCTTCGATACCTAGCGCAAAAGAAGCGCCTGTTTCTCCTCTACAAGACCTATATAGTCATTCCCCGTGACACTCCTCATTATTTTTCTCTAGAAGTCCTAGAATAGGCCGACCCCCCTAATTTTTTGACATTTTTTTCAAATTTTGAGCTCTAGTTTCAGATTTTTGAACATAGCGCCCTTCGATACCTAGCGCAAAAGAAGCGCCTATTTCTCCTCTACAAGACCTATATAGTCATTCCCCGTGACACCCCTCATTATTTTTCTCTAGAAGTCCTAGAATAGGCCGACCCCCCTAATTTTTTGACATTTTTTTCAAATTTTGAGCTCTAGTTTCAGATTTTTGAACATAGCGCCCTTCGATACCTAGCGCAAAAGAAGCGCCTATTTCTCCTCTACAAGACCTATATAGTCATTCCCCGTGACACCCCTCATTATTTTTCTCTATAACTCCTGGAATAGGCCGACCCTACCCCCATTTTTTGGACATTTTTTTCGAATTTTGAGCTCTAGTTTCAGATTTTTGAACATAGCGCCCTTCGATACCTAGCGCAAAAGAAGCGCCTGTTTCTCCTCTACAAGACCTATATAGTCATACCCCGTGACATCCCTCATTATTTTTTTCTATAACTCCTGGAATAGGCCGACCCTACCCCCATTTTTTGGACATTTTTTTCGAATTTTTAGCTCTAGTTTCAGATTTTTGAACATAGCGCCCTTCGATACCTAGTGCAAAAGAAGCGCCTGTTTCTCCTCTACAAGACCTATATAGTCATACCCCGTGACACCCCTCATTATTTTTCTCTAGAAGTCCTAGAATAGGGCGACCCCCCTAATTTTTTGACATTTTTTTCGAATTTTGAGCTCTAGTTTCAGATTTTTGAACATAGCGCCCTTCGATACCTAGCGCAAAAGAAGCGCCTGTTTCTCCTCTACAAGACCTATATAGTCATTCCCCGTGACACCCCTCATTATTTTTCTCTAGAAGTCCTAGAATAGGCCGACCCCCCTAATTTTTTGACATTTTTTTCAAATTTTGAGCTCTAGTTTCAGATTTTTGAACATAGCGCCCTTCGATACCTAGCGCAAAAGAAGCGCCTATTTCTCCTCTACAAGACCTATATAGTCATTCCCCGTGACACCCCTCATTATTTTTCTCTAGAAGCCCTAAAATAGGCCAACCCTCCTAATTTTTTGACATTTTTTCAAATTTTGAGCTCTAGATTAAACAATGACATAAAAGGTGCTATATTTTACAGGGTAGGACTACTTTTACATACGTTCTAAATTGAAGAGGGTGCATATATATAGGTGGCCCTACACCTACAAATAATCCGTTGATAGGTGCATAGTTATTGTGGTACTGAATATTAGCTTAAAAAGCTATTGGACTTGTTAAATCAATAGATTGGATAAAAACCATTTCAAAATTGAGTTTAAATTGCTATATTTTAACTGATTTTCTGCCTTTTGAAATATTTTTTTATATAACGGCCGTTGTTGTCTGATTCTGTTTTTTGGTTTCTCGATATATCGCCTTATTGTTCGCTGGCTTATTGTTCGCTAGCTATTGTTCGCTAGCTTCTGCCTGGTAGATGCCACTTGGATATAACCCATAATAAAACCACTTTTGGTTTCAATCAATTTTAGAATTATATTTCTGAAAGTGTTAGAAAGAAATAGTATGCCTAAAACTTGGATATTTTGGTTCTGTACTTTTAAGCATGAGTTGATATCTCGAATGTCCAGCGATTATTGTTGAATCTTTTACAGATTTGTCTATGAATCTTTTCAATTAGATAATATTTGACAGTTGTTGCATCACATGTACGTGTTTGAATGCAGCTTCATACATTTTGCATTTTTTAGTCTGATATTTATTGCCAGAGTTGTCATCAACAATCAATCTAGAATTCTGAAAGAAAGCAAGCAGTAAAATTTGTTTTATCACTACTATGTTAATGTTTGTGTATGCATAAACCAATTGTTCAAAGTGGAAAAGATTTATATCCTGATAGGTCATCAAAGATAAACATATATATATTTTTTATCATCTTTCTGCATTTGATTCCAGAAAAAAATCTATGAGACATATGTAGGCCTATTGTAAATTTTACGTAATGTTCACGATTTAAGAGTGATTTTTAACGTTAATTTTTTGCGAAGTGATAGGCTACACGGTACTGACGAATTATCAGTTGAATAAGTTCTCAAATTTCATTTATAGCATACTATAAAGTCTATCCAAATCACAAAAAAGTATAAAATAAACAATTACCAATGTGTGGATTAGATAAACATGTCAGCATTTCATTGCGTAGGAGAAAAATGAGTTTGAAAATCGGGAAATGTTTGATTATATAGGAGTATATATTAACTCACCGTTTTACGGGTGACACCCTACCTTTAACAGTGGCGGATCCAGAACTTTTCTTAAAAGGGGGGGGGGGCTCCAGTCATGCTTCAATGATTCCCTATATAATCAACCAAATTTTTCCCACGAAAGGGGGGAGGGCCCAAGCCCCCCCCCCCCCTGGACCCACCTATGTTTAAATAACAAATACTTCATCTTCCGTATGTTGTAAAAACGAGAAATGTGTAACCAAGGTGAATATACAACGAAAATAGACAGACAACAGTCTTGCATGTTTGTTTGTGACTTGTAAACTAAGAAGCTTAGAGTATTGTGTAAAATCTTTGCAGATGACACAATAAACTAAAATTTCTATTCAGCTATATTATTTACTATATCGGGTGTCAGTGGTGACGCAGGATTTGCTTATCCTTCCGGAACACCAGTTTTTTTGTTTGGGTTCGTGTTGCTCAGTTTTTAGCTACTCATATGAATCATTTTTTGGACTCTGTATTTCATTGTCATTCATTATTTTGCCCTGGTTGTGTCAGATTTGCTTTGACTCAATAGTCTTAAATTTCCCTTCTTATTCCGCCTCTTTAAAAAAAAGATGTTACGTATCGTTCCATCCGGCCAAAAAATAATAGTGGAAAAAGATATTCCTATTTTGGAATATTTGTCTGTCGGTATTTAATAAATTCGTCCATCGAATAAAACTTGTTTAGAGATATTTCTGTTGTCGTGTTTGGAAAAAAGCAAATAGCCGTTGTTTTAAATATGATACTGGACATTGTGTACGCGTACCTTTTCAAAAGTTATATACGTTAAACTACATTAAATTATACATTATACTAAATAGTTCATAACATCAGGACTCGAGATAAGATGTTTACCAAGGTCAATTTGAATGCATGCATGTGATTATTGTGAATATAGAGATTACACTTTTTCTTAAAGTTTGCATAGGTACATTGTGTCCGTATTTATTATTTTTTTTTTTCGAACATGTCTGTTAGTAAGCTTTTTCTTAGTTTACAGCTGTTGTATTTAAATAAAAACCAAATCGTTAAGTTTGATAGTAAAACTAGTTTTATTTTTTGGTTGCTAAATGTCCAGTGGGAAATATTTCACTAATATTTAGAACATACTAGTAGTCAAGCTGAAAAATTCAATTAACTGGTCTAAAATGTTTGTGAGATGGGAAGACTTTAACTGCAACTTAATAGAAGAGGAGTCAGATGAGTGCATCTTTTTGTAGAAGCCTCCATATGCCATTCTTACTTAGATAGAGTATATTTCTTGGAATTAAGGAACGTTGTATGTTACATTGATTATATCTAGGCCTTCACTATAATAATCAAAACCAAAAACGGAAAGAACTACATAATTCGACGATGGAAAGAAATTCCAGACAAAAAAATATATATATATATATCTGCCTATGTGTAGTGACAACTGCAAATTATACCTTGTCCATCGGATTTCTTATATATATATATAAAACGTCTAAATAATAGTCAACGATTTTTCCCACGTGGGCGCTCAGAGGCGGATTTAGGGGGGGGGCAGGGGGCCCGGGCCCCCCCTTTTTGGGAAAAAATTTGGTTGCTTATATAGGGAATCATTGAAGCGTGACTGGAGCGGGCCCCCTCTTAGGTCAGTCAGTGGGCCCATACTTATGAAAATTTCTTGATCCGCCACTGGCGCTGGATCGTTACAAGTAACGATACATGTACACAATAAAATAAATTATATAAACGCCTAAAAAGTGTACATAACAACACCAATAACATAAAAAGGAACTATAAATGTAATTATTTATAAATATTTCGGATAACAGATATCCTTCATCGGTATATATGATTGTGATGTTGAATGAATCAATTAATCTAAGTAGACTGATAATTTATAAGTGTGACCAAATATATTTTTAATGTACGTTTTCATTCAGAAACCATTTACTTTCCTTTTTTCCATGCGTCAATTGTGGTTCCTGGTGGCGTTTTTTGACAAAATGATCATATAAATAAAAAGTATCTTCATGTTCGTCTTTGATGGATGCAGATGTTTCGTCTCGTTTGAAAGTCTTGGGAGAGCTATCCTTATCATCGGGTGATCCGTTCGCCATGAAACCAACCGCTTCTATATCTTTTGATTTATATGAAATACAGTTAGGACTTGTTTTTTCATCTACATTATTTTCCATATGTATTGTGTCTTTATCATCAGATTTGTTTTTCAAGGACACCTTTACCTCTAATCGCTGGGCAAGTTTATCCATTTCTTTCATGATATCGGTCTTTAAATGATCTTTCCATCCTTTAGATTGATTTTTAATCAGACTTTCAAACGGATTTTTTTTGTTCTTTATAAAATCCATCAGTGACTGGTCCAACACGATATTAAACATCATGTTATCGGTTTCCTCATTTTCCGTCACCTCGAACATTTTTCGCTGAGCGTGAATCGTTTTCTTGATTCTTTGGAGTGCAAAAAAGACCTGTTTAGCATTTCCATGGTATTTTGCGGTGGTAAGAAATCTTTCATTCTGCACAATATTCTGCTTGAATCCGGACACGGTGTCTATTTGTTCTTGTAATGGTTTAACTTTAGACACAAATGTTTTAGAAACATCGGTTTTTATGTTAGGCTTCATCTTCTCTAGCTTGTCAATAGCTTTGTTAATACAGCATTCGGCTTCTGAAATAATTTTGTCTTTTTCTGCATTTATTCTTTCTACCTGTTTTATTTTATTTTCTACTAATTCTGTCATTACTCTTTCTAAACAATTAAGATCTTTCTCCACTACTACATCGATGTTATCATCTGCTAACATCTCTACAACTTCATCTACAGATTTAATATTGAGACATTGACGGTGATTCTCTGCCAAACAGATAATGCAACACATCTCAGAATGGTCTAAACAAAAAACTTCGTAAAACTTCCCTGAATGTTCATCACAAGGTTCGTTCACCTGGTGGTCGGATATTTTTGGAAGTTTCTGACCCTCTGAAATTGTCACGACTGTGTGTGTTCCGGAATCTTTCAGACGGCTGTGAAAACTTTTCAGGCATCCATTGCACAACAACTCGTTACTATGCTGACACCACTTGATTGCTTTTACACGAGCTCCAACACGTGAACAAGGATCACAGTTGTAGATGATGTTATCCTTCGATTTTGAATCCATCATCGAAGAGAACATACGATGATTGAAAGGTAGCTGACTTGGGGATTTTCAGACTGCCTTGTTAGAATCTGGAACAGTGACAGACACTCTGCATACCAGGCAACAACAATATGTATTATGGTTGACCTTTTTTGCTTAAGTTTCAATAAACGTTTACAAACACGCCTCACAATGGCTTGTACCTTGGATTTTTATACTCGTCCAAATATATTGAACAATCAAGTTTTGTAGCTGTTTTCCTGAACACTGCATTCGCCATTATCGAAGTACTTTCGTTTTGAATAAGGGAGATTATTTAAAATACACGTGTGCAAGATTGATTAAAAATCGTTTTCAACTGTTGGTTATGATTAGAATTTCCCACTGAAAGTCATTTAAGATTCCGATGGCACTATGCATTGACATTTTAAAAAAACCATCCGTAGTGTAAAGCCATCTCTTTTTTTATTGTTTGTAAATTAAGACAAATGTTTTTTTGTAAACCGACTATGTTGTATCTGCATAATTAATATTACATGGAATTAGATAAAAAAAAAAAACACACACCAAAAAAAACAACATCATATTTTTATTTTTTTAAATATTTTTTTCAACCTAGGATTATTAGATTCCGACGGCAAGACATTGATAGGAAAGAAAATCTAGGCAACAACTTATTTTTTATTTTTTTTAGGTTTAGGTTTCTGCTTAAAACAGCAGCAATATGTTGATCACTACTTACAAATAATGGAGGTATGGTTAACGATCAGTGACAGTATTTCATATTCATGATTATAAAACAAGTTATTTCATGACTGAATTTGCTAGATCTTTTGCTTAGCAGACGCTCAAGTTTCGGATTTCGAATGTTTTATCTAACTTGCATGATTTCAAACAATTACATCATTTATCCTTCTGAGTACATTAGTAAATACATCTTGTTGATTTACCAGGGAAACGACAAATCCCATGTACTTTTAGGTGTCAGACCACCAATTAAAAATCCCTATATATGCCTTTAAAGTCTTCTAAGCGAGGGGGAAAAAAACTGACCTACGAACAGATGTACTCCAAAAATAACCCCTGGTTTTCTGGAAATTTTAAATTATTATACTGTGAGTAGTATGAAATGGGGTCAGTCCCCCACCAAAACCCCACCGGAAGTCACGTCACAGCTAAGCCTCTTAACTATGACGTAGTATCCGGTCTATAATCTCTTAATCCCCTTAACTGGTACTTAACATCCTGGTTATAATCCTCTTAACTGAAGTGGATTAATCTCTTAATCCTCTTAACTGCTACTTAACATCCGGGTTATAATCCTCTTAACTGAAGTGGATTAATCTCTTAATCTTCTTAACTTGTACTTAACATCCTGGTTATAATCCTCTTAACTGAAGTGGATTAATCTCTTAATCTTCTTAACTTGTACTTAACATCCTGGTTAAAATCCGGTGGGGGAAAAAATTAACGGACATGTTTTTTCGATCCCCCCTACCCTCCTACGTATTATCTTGTAAACGTGGCATACACGTTGAGACATGCACGTTAACATCCTAAAGTTTAATCTTGTAAACGTATAATCTAAATGTAAAAAGTTTATAAACTAAGAAAAACGTTTACTATATAGCATACATCATTATAGTAATTTCATAAGAACAAACAGTATGAATCTCCAAAATTTTAATATGTATACACTTTTAAGAGAAAGAGAACTAACAGGGAAGATCAGACGATCACGAAGAGATCCCAAAAAGACTGCAAATTTGATAAGGAACAGGGTTGATAAACTTCATCATGAAGAACTATCTCGGTGTCCAGTAGAAACATGGCTTCTGAAAAACGGTTACATTGTTTGTATTCTATACAACTTTGAACACCACCCAGAGTTTATTGAAGATCTATATTTTTGTGGATGTTACTTTGATGCAGTGTTAGCAGACTACAAGTTTATGGATCCTGTCAACTACCAATAAGAAAAAAATCCATGTATATCATTTACATGTGTACAACGGTCCTTTTAAGGACCAACAAATCATTCAAAAAGAGTCTATTATTGTTGTACATGATCAGTTCGTTTTTCCTCTCCAACGAATACGAAATATCTACAAAAGGTTCACAACTTGTTTATTTTCGAAGAAAAGAAAACTAGATTGTACATTTTATTACTTTCAATTGATAAACATACATTATTTCAACTAAAACAACAATATGATAACAAAAGTTTTCATATTGAACATTGGAAATTACATCTTCTTAATGAAATTCTACTATAAAATATAGACATATATATATATTTTGTGTATTTAAAAAAAAATCATTTTGAGTTAACATGTTAGAGAGGATGAGCACAGAAAACCTTCAAACAAAGTGGTGTTTTTTCGGACAGAATGTACCAAAAGCAGAGATCGTGTATTTTTGTCAGATGATAATAGTTTTCATAATTGTTATTGCGGCAGTTGTTAATTTATCAACACAAAATGGGAGTATAGAACTATGGGTTAGTTTATTAAGTGGTTGTACCGGTTACATTTTACCAAACCCTTCTATAAATAAAATATAAATGAGATTCACATAAAAAGAAGGGAGGAAAAAAATGTTCGAGTAACCCTCCTTCTAACCACGTGACCGAAACGTTCACCATACGTTTCGTTTATCTCTTAATGAATCATCATGAACAATTTAAGCCGCTACCACAACTATAAAAGCACACAGTTATATCAATGGCACAGGCACAGGTTGATTTATCCAAAGAGGTGTACGGTTGTGACTTTGATCACTTGCATACTGATTTATTAAAGAAACAGATCGAGTGTTTAATTGATGAAACAACAAAAGTGGTGGTGAAGAAAAGAGGAAAACATACTCGAATACAGCTTGTTGTTAAAGGGAAAAAGATTCTGATCACTAAAGAAAATTGGACGAAACTGTGTTATCTAAAGGACAGCATCTTATTTCTTCATTCATTTATAGACGAACACTGATAGTACAATGGTGGCAATTAAAGTTGGTATGGAAAAAAGACTGCTTTCAACTATATTACTGTTTTCTTTTGCTGAATTATTGGATGAAATGGTGCAACAATTATCAAAGAAGTTTTGTCAGGGATGCAAAGTGGAACATGGATCACAACATAGACACGAATGTTTGATGGATAGTGAACTAGATAAACTCGAAAAACATTTTGATCAGGCGTTCTGTGAGTTTAAATACAGTCACATACTAGGAAAATACAGAGAGAATGTGAGAACATTGACCTTGGAAAATAGTGTCGTTTTAAACTTTTTCATTCTTCATGTGTTGTTCATGGACACGCTTCGATCAGAAAAAATGAAAGTGAGTGTTTATAATTTAATGGAAAGGAAATTAAAACTTGAAGGACGTTTCACACAGTAATATTGTATTTTGTGTAAATATATGTATATTTCATTGAATAAATTTATATTGATGTGGAATTTTTCGTTGTGTATTTATTTTCTGGTAAAGATATAAAATGTTATATCATTTCATAAGTTTTCGTATTCATTCGTATATTTCCGTATGTATATATATTTCCGGTAGTATTCGGAAACATTCGTTTATTTCCGAATGTATAATTATTTCCGGTAGTAGTCGGAAACATTCGTTTATTTCCGAATGTAAAGTAATTTCCGATCATTTCCGGAATCGTTCGTTGATATCTGCTTTTTCATTCCGGAATTATTGGGTTGATTCCGTATTTTACTTCATTGGTTACATTTTATTGTGTACTTCATTTCTTTTTTCTGGTTATGTATTTTGTTTCTTTTTTCTTTCTTGATGGTGATGTATTTTGATTCTTGTTTCACTCTCTGGTGGTATATTTATTTGTGAAATAAAATAAACCAAAATAATTAGAAACATCAGTGTATAAAACAAACACATATCTCGAAAAATAAACACAACGACATAAGACAATTAAGGTGTAGACAACAAACAAACAAACAAAAAAACAATGTGTGAAGACCAGGAGAAAGTGCTTTTACCATTTCAGTCACCGTGTTGTATACAAATAGTTGGACCTACTCAGTCAGGAAAAACCATGCTTACATATAAAATACTAGCTCAATCTGAATACCTATTTACAAAAACACCAAAGAAAACCATTTATTGCTACTCTGCATATCAGGATTTGTTTTCAGAGATGGAGAGGAAAATTGAAAACATAACTTTTCACGAAGGTTTACCAACTAGTGAGGAAATTGATAAATGGTCAGAAAATAAAGAACATATGATTCTTTGTCTTGATGATTTATTGTGTCAAGCTGCAAACTCTAGTGATGTTTTAAATCTTTTTACCGTTAAATCTCATCATTGTAACATATCAGTTTTGTTTTTGATGCAAAATCTTTTCCCTCCTGGAAAATGCATTCGTACTATTTCGTTAAATGCGACATACATAATCTGTCTTAAAAACCAACGTGACAAACACCAGTTATCAGTATTAGGAAGGCAGATTCTCCCAGGTCAATTAGACTATTTCATTTCAGCTTATGAAAAGGCAGTTTCTTTAATATATGGATATATTATTATTGATTTGTCAACACACACAGATAAAAAATATTTATTGAGAACAAAAATTTTCAAAGGAGAAGATCCAGTAATTTTCGTTCCGAAATGAGTAAACAAGTTTTAGCCCATGTACATTTTTTATCACTTTTAATTTCATGTGAGGAAGAACAGAAAATTGCATTGTTGAAGACCATGAACGATAAACAATTTCAACTTTTAGTTGAATGTTTTTTAAATGTGTTATGTGGGGTATTTCCGCTTAGTCAATCAGATAAAAAGAAACTCATGAGATATAAAAACATTATTCGGAAAATAACAGATAGAGAGACAACACGTATTCAAAGAAAAAAATTGTTACTTAAATATCGTAACATTATTTCTATCATTGTTAAACCAATACTTGATACAATTTCAAAATGACGAAAGAAATGATTCTTCTGCCAAAACATAGATATGAAAGTATTATACGAACAGAAAACACTGAAAGCGATAAACAAACTAGTGCTAAGGAAGAAATTTCACCCCAGGAGGATATTAAAACAGAAAAAGATAGTTCAGATGATTTGAACACTTTGATCGAGTTAACCATACCAGTGAAAAACAGAGAAAAGGCAAAAACACTATTGCAATTTCTTCAGAGTCAGTCTACAATAAGTTGGAACAAACAAGGAAAAGTTAAGATCAACAACGAAACTGTACCAAACTCTCATATTGTTGACTTATTGCGGGATGTTGTCATTCCTTATGGATGCAAACAACTACCAAGTGGACATGAAATATTTTATGATTTTCTTAAAAATATTCACATACCTATGGGACTAATTTCAAATAGAATGAGAAAACAACTGGTTCAATCTGATATACAAACAACAGAGGAAAATGAACAATTAGCTGAAAGTGAACCAGAGAAAAATAAGAAGAGGAAGATTAATAAACTTTTTGTTAGGAGGGAACTCTCGAGACTGTTTGAAGAAAAACCTAAACTAAAATGGAAAAGATTCAAACTATAGCATCATTACTAATGAACAATTGATAAAATATGTTATTTTCTATGTCAAAATAAAGATTGATAAAAAAGTGTTTTTTGGTTTTTCTTTAAATTTTATTTCCATGTTACAATTTAAAAACTAACTTGAGTTGTTCCATATACTTTAATGTAAAAAATAAATCATTAAAAAAAACAGCAGAAAAAAACAATAAAAAAAAACAACAACAAAAATACTTTCAATGTACAAAAAAAACATAATATATATTTTTTTTTCATTTTCAGGTACAACCCCAATATTATACACTTTGATTTGATAAAAAAAACCTATAAAAACTATTCTTATGATTACTTTTAATAAGACTCTTGTAGTTGTTAGAAGTAACATCTTATCAAAATAACCTGAGTATGAATGAGGAACTAGATTCTCTCCTGAGTAAATACTATTATGACGTTGGAGGACCAGCTTCATATGCTTCTGCCGAAAAACTATATCACATTGTAAATGCAGAGGGCAAAAAAGTTGGAAGATATAAAATAAGACGGTGGTTAAATTCACAAGATAATTACAGTTTACAAAAAACACCTCGTCGTTCTTTTAAAAGAATAAGAGTTTACACTACGGGGATGAATAATTTGTGGGATGCTGATTTAATGGACCTAAAACAATTTTCAAAAGAAAATGAAAATTTCAAATACGTATTAGTTGTTGTTGATTGTTTTTCACGCTATCTTTGGTTACAACCATTGAAAAATAAAACGGGAGACGAAGTCACCTCTGCATTTAAAAAGATTTTCACTGAGGCAAAACCAGAAAAAATTCGAACAGATAAGGGACAAGAATTTCTAGCAAAAAAGACACAATCGTTATTTAAAAGTAACGGTGTCCGACATTTTTCGGCTCAAAATGAACTTCATGCAAATTATGCTGAAAGGGTCCTACAAACTATAAAGAATAAAATTTTTCGCTTTTTCACAAAGAATAGAACTCACAGATATATTAACAACTTGCAAAATTTTGCAAAAAGCTATAATGGTACTCCACATAGAAGTTTACAAAACATTGCACCTAAAGATGTTAATTCTGTCAACGAAAGTGATATCTGGGGGAAAATGTATTTAAGTAAAACAGAGAAGAAACCAAAAGAAATAAAAGTACAAACAAACAAAAAGAAACGGAGGAAAAAACAATTCAAATACAAAATCGGGTCTTTAGTTCGACTGTCAAATATTGCTCATATTTTTGATCGATCCTATAGCCAAAGATGGACGGAAGAGATATTCAAAGTGGTGCAAAGATTCAGACAACAAAATATTGATCTTTACAGGCTTTCAAATATAAAAGGAGATGAATTTATAAGGGGGACCTTTTATGATAGTGAGCTCCAAAGAGTAGAGAAAGATGAAAATAGTCTTTGGATAATTGAAAAAATTATAAAGAAAAGAAAAAGACGAGGAAAAACTGAGTACTTGGTTCGTTTTCAAGGGTGGCCTCCTTCGTATGACGAATACATACCAGCAGAACAAATTCAATCTTTATCATAATGGAACATATAATTTTCATTCGAAGTGATCAATCAGATGCATATTACCCTAATAATTCACCGTTTAAGTTCAAAGTGTGTTTAAATGAAGTTTTACAATTACAAGGTGAATGGAAACTGGGGATATTAGATTTTTACATTGATCAAAAAGTTACAAAAAAGAACAATCATCAATTATACTTGTTTTGTGATGTATGCAGTGGAGTAAATGTTTTCCCTAATATACAATATTCACTTTTGAGAAGAATATTTCCCACGGATATGAGTACATGGAATTATATTTTTTCTTTTCCAATATATTTACCAGTAAAGAAAAACGAAATTCAAGTCTTAGAATTTCTTATAAAAGACGAACACGGAGAAAACGCTTCATTTTTGAAGAATAATTTGTCGTTTACACTACAATTTATACCAAGCTTATTTTAGCGCAGATATGACAAATACTGATAAAATGTACATTCCTAATGTTAATCAATGGACAAGATATTATCAGAATGTAGTTAGTGGTCAATCAAATGCTTACGTAAATCATATGAAATCTGGATATAACAAAGGATCGCAATCGGGATCATTTATGATACCAATTTCGAATAAATCTTATCCAATTCGTGCAGAAAAAGAAAACAATTTTGTTGTGCGTTTAGTGTCACCTAGTGAACAAATTGTAAATCAAGCAAAAGAAGAGATAAAAATTGACGATGAGAGTATAAATAAAACGGACAGAAAGAGAAAATATCATCATTCGCCACAAAGCAGAGGAGGTGAAAAGAAGCCGAAGAAATCGAAAAAAGATAAAACTGTTAAAAAACATAAAGGGGATATATTTTCAACATAATGTCCTTGTTAACAAAAGAGAATTTTATTGAAGCACAACCGTCAGAGTTACAGATTTTTGAGATACCCCCATACCAAGTAGGTGTTGAAAGTATAACATACGAGGAATGCAGACCTGTTAGTCAAATAACCGCTTACAATCCTATAGAATTCGATCTATGTGCAAACAATGGTATGGACTATATTGATCTTAAAAGATCAAAACTATACGTGAAATTAAAAGTGAAAAAAGCAAATGGTGAGGATTTACAAGATGGCGATACGGTAGGACCTGTGAACTTATTTTTACAGTCGCTTTGGTCGCAATTGGATGTTTATATACAGGGACAAATGGTAACGTCTAGTAATACGTATTACCCGTATAAATGTATGATGAAAACGTTACTGCAGTATGGCCAGGACGCAAAGAGTACACAATTATCTTCTAGTTTATACTTAAAAGATAGATATGGTCACATGGATGAAATATCGACAAACACTGGACTGTATGAACGCAGAAAATTTATTTCTAATTCAAAACCATTAGAAATGGAGGGACCAATTTTTTCCGATATCTTTGAGATGGATAGATACCTGTTAAATATGTTATCCCTTAAACTAAAACTATACCGCAACGATCCAAGTTTTTGTTTGATGTCTGGAGAAATTGATACCAACTACCATATTTCTTTGGAAGATGTCGTGATCAAGCTTTGCAAGATCAGACCTAACCCAGCTATAATTGTCGCTCATTCAGAAGCTTTAAAGACAACAAATGCTAAGTATCCTTTCACAAAAACTATGATGAAAAATTTTACAATCATGCAAGGAAGCACCTCGTTAATCGTAGAAAATGTTTTCCAAGATGTGAAACCGAAAAGTATTGTGCTCGGATTGGTTTCTTCAACTGCTATGTCTGGAGCATATACAAAAAACCCATTCAACTTTATGAATTATGATTTAAAACAGGTGACTTTGTTTTGTGACGGAATACCAGTTGATGGCATACCACTCAAACTTGATTTCAACGAGAATAGTGGTGCAACGAACGTTTCCCCCTATGTAAAAATGTTCGAAACACGAGGAAAGTGGATGTTGGATACGGGGAATGAAATAACACGGGCTGAATTCAACAATGGATATACACTTCTATGCTTCAACTTAGAACCATTCTTTTCGGATACCAAATATCTTTCACTACTGAAGCAGGGAAAAATACGTTTGGAATGTCAGTTCGGTACGCCATTACCAGAAACAGCTGCCTTACTGATTTTAGCTGAAAACTATGGATACTTTGAAATAACTGAGAATCGACAAATAAAGATTGAACACTAACATTCCCATGTAAATTGAACTTATCATGACTATAACTGTTTGTTTTTATTGTGTACATCTATCTTTTTTGTAATGTGTGTTTTACTAATAAATATATTCAAATAAACGAAAACAAACAACTGCGTTCATTGATACATTATGTTTTATTTCAATCAGACAGGATGCAAAAAAAAAAAAACAGGAATAAAGAAAATATATATGTAAAAATACAATACATGAAAAAAGTAACCCAATTACCCTCAAACATACTAACGAAAACTATATACACTAGTTTTAATAAAAAATATGATGCATCTACAATCTCCCTCACTATATGTAAAAATCATATTTAAATCACCACAAATTTTGATATACAAAAAAATCCCCACTTCGTTCTCTTGTTATAAATACAAAAAGAAAAACCAAAACAAAACAAAACAAACAACCCCCCCCCCCAAAAAAAAAATTAATGAATATTTAAATTTATAATTAAATACATATAAACAATAACCCTCAAATGAACAAATAATAACATCCCTCAATATATGTTAAATTAGTATTTAAATCACCACAAATCTTGATTTAGAAAAAAAAAATTCAACAAAATAATATCACAAATACGAAATAGTTATAACAAATAGAAAATAACAAAGAAGATTTGAAATGTCTTTAAACGTTTTACATGATGAATGTTTATATGTTATCTTTATGTCCAAAGGCTCTCGTTGTCACACCATCATTTAAAATCCATCTTTTATCATCAAAAGGAACTAATGATTTTTTATTAATAGTTTTGGAATATAAAACATGGTTTTCGCTTCTTATTATATTCATTTCAGAACGTGTAACAGTTTTATCGAAAAGACAATTTTTATACATTTCATGTTTAAGTTTTCTGGATGCAGTTTTTGTGACTCCTTTTGCAGTATGCTTTTCTCCACCTTCAAAAGAAAATGAATACATCTTCGATCTCAGTCCAACAAATTCACTTATTGGGGTTCCACTTGTTTCATCCTTGAATTTGCCTATTACTTTTTTATTTTCGGTGTCATGTAAAAAATGTTCTGGTGGATAATCACTCGTATCGTACATATCTTGATATTGATGCATATCTTCATACACATCTTCCGTTTCAACGTGATATAAAAAGCTATCAGTATCAGAAAAACACACACGAATTTTATCACCATACAGAGATTTCATATGGTTATAATGGAAATCGTACATCAAAAACTTGGATAAGTCTAAAATGCAAAAACCTACATATATTGGTTGTTTCATCAAAACATTCACACGTTTTTTCTCAACTGCCACCAAATGTTCGTTAAATATTTTGCAAGATGCGTAGGATGGTTTAGCTGTTTCTTTATTAAGTTTCTCTTCCGTGTGACAAAGTTTCACATCTTTATGCTTGCGTGTATTGAGGAGAGTCCGACCAAAAATTGAATTATTCATCAGCTTATATAAACATTTCTCAAATTCATTCTTTGCAATTTTCCTTTTTTCGGTGTTAAAGTCTATGTACTTCTTCAACCAGGGGCTTTGTTTAAACTTGAGTACTCTGTGTATCTTTTTGATCTTCATTCCTAACTCTACGTATAGTTGTAAGTTTCTATAATGCACTATGTATTTTTCCTTGTCGTATAGGTTAGGAACGAGTTTTTCAATCTTTGTTAAACATTGTTTTCCAGTTAAATTTTGTAATAATTCCTTTGAATATGGAGATAAATGTTCTACTTGAATATGTTTTCTTTCTGGAGCTAAGGGAAAATCCGAATGAGAAGAATGAAGTGACGAAGGATATTCAAGGTCAACTTCGAAAATGTATCCGTCTGAACCGTCAGCTTTTAATTTTGTGATATCTAATTTTATTTTCTCCTCCTCGGTAAGCCAGTTGAAATGACCATACGGAAGACATTGAGACATGCTCCAACCATATAAATTATTTGCGTCTAAATAAGATAAATAGGAAGTAGGTTCAGTTGGTTCATACGTATCGAATAAGTATGGATTGTTTGCTTTAGCATATCGATGAAAAATACTAGATACACCGCCTCGTATTCCCTTCTCTACAAACAGCATCATATCTATATCAGTGATTAAATCGAGTACAATTCCAGTTTTCTTCAGCATGGCACTCCAACTAAATCCGGGGGTGGTGAAATAATGACACGGATCCAAATCATAGTCGTGTAAAGAAATGTCTCTAAATTTTTCAAAAACATCTGCCAAAAGAGCTACATCCATTTTAAGATACACATCGGAGTATTCCCCCAATGTTTTTACTTTCAGTTTGTCCCACACTGTTTGCGCAAATTGATAATCTTCATCAGATATGTGAGTGTCTCCTAATTTGTTAAAAAAATCTTCTTTGGATGGTAAACAAGGTTTTTCCAATTTCTGCTCGGTATCGACATAATCATAGGGGAATACTCCTTTTCGTAGCAATAGAGAAAATACATCTGGATCCGGAAAAGTTTTAGATAAGTAATTGAAATGTTTTTGTCCTTCGTCAGCTAGATTTTTTGTTAAAGTTGCCAGTGAACTGTTTAAAAATTGCAAAGAATCGATAAAGCGGAGATTTCCTATAGAAAATGACATATATTTTTCTTTGTTGTGTGGAATAACAGTGATGTCTTGTTCCTTAAACTTTCCTATTTTACTCATGATGAGATTTGCATCAAATCCTTTCAAATTATGAATAACAACAGGTATAAATTTCGGTATTTTGATCTGTAAATTGCAGTTATTACAAGAAATGCCACGAATGGACCCAGTCACGTGATCGTGTTCCTTGACTTTGTAATTTTTGCTGCTGAAAGCTTTTTTACATACATAACATTTTTTGGCATATTTGTAGTCTAATTTATCATACTCAGTTATTATCATTGGCTCGATGCGGCTAAGTATGTCTCTAATTTCTTTCTCCTCTTCAAGAAGATGACGGATAAAGTTCTCCACAACATCAGGTCCACGGTATATGACGGGTGGTTTGTCGTATCGCTTATCAATTGACACTCTTTGATATCCAAAACTGTACGGTTCCATTTGTTGGTATGTAGTTGTACTTGACGTGTTTGGATTCGGATGACAAGTATCGACTTTCCTTGTTAAACACTCAAAATCAGCATAGATTACAAACGGAATTCGGGCGGTTTTCGCATATTCTTTGAATTCCAGAACTTCTCCCTCCTTGGGAAGTGTAATTTTCTGAAAATCAAATTTTCCACAGTCTGCTTTATGCCTCTCTAGTTTGCATTTATCAGTAAATCCTTGCAAGCAAAGATAACAAAAAAAATGTTCCTCACGATGTTTCTTTGTCCTCGATAAAAACCTGTTAAAGTTGTTTATCAGTACATAATGACTTTTGTTGTTTTCTTTTAAATATAATATATTCACATGATGACAGAAGGTTTTCTTTGTGATGTATAACGGGTAGATTTCTCCTTCTTCGTATCCAAAAATGTTAACTGAAATAGTGGTATTCTGTTTTTCGAATTGTGATATTTGAGATAACGGAGTGGGATACTCGATACCAGTCATGTTAACTGAGTTAACAAATGGAACATAATTCTCTACATTTTCTGGATTTTGTTGAAAGTTATGCATACTGGAAAGAACAGTCCATAAAAAACATTTGTTGTCCAAGTTCTGAATGTTGAGTATACAGTTCGATCTTTTGAGTGATGTTGGTAGTTCTAAATAACTACCTCCTTTTAATGGTTTGTACTTTGTGACGCACAGATCAAGTTGTAAAACCTCTTCAAGTTGCCATCCACTCCCATTCTTGATGAATTCTTCGAAAGAAATGAATATTTTTTGAAATCCTTTATTCAACTCGTGAGGTATTTCACTAGCACCAGATTGTAAAATGGTACTCACTTTAGTATTGAAATGCGGTTCAGCTTCGGCGTATTTGCCATCTGGTGAATATTTAATCATTCTTACATGTACACTCATATAAAACTTTATATTGTTTTTAAGTAGTCTGTCCTCTAATATTTGCGCAATATCCACTTGTTTTTCTTTGAAAAATAACATCAAGTCATATCTTTCTTCATTGTTGCTGGGTTGTAATTGAATATTTTCCACACCATCGTTCAGAGCTGTTGTTGTTAACGATCTTTTCTCTCTTGCATTGCGTACTCGTTCCTCGGGAAGTTGGCCAACATCTTCTATCCTCTGGCGTTTACGTGGGGGTTGTATGTCGTCTTCCTTCTGTACGTTTTTCTTTACATCATGTTTTCTCTTCATATGTTTAGTTAAAACATCTTTTCTTTTCGTGGTGAAACCACAATGTTCACATTCATAGTTTATATTCGAATGGTTCTGTTGGTGTCGAATTAAATGATCTTTTCTTGCATACCTCATACCGCATGTTTGACACTCAAAATTTGATACATTATCTTCATTTGTTACACTGCCATCTTTTCCCATAGTAGATTGATCAAGTTGTTTTTCAGTTGGATTTTGCTGCTTTACTGATTGTAAGACTGCATTAAAATCCTGCGCTGACAGTTGCTGTAACTTCTGTAACACATCTTGTGGAATAACTTTTACCAGTTGGTCAATCATGTGTTGGTTATAATTTTCCATATTGAATGAATGATTGATACTAGTTTACATTGAATTATATACTAAGGAATGTAAACGTGGATAGTTCAACGTGTATACCACGTTTACAAGATAATACGTAGGAGGGTAGGGGGGATTAAAAAACATGTCCGTTAATTTTTTCCCCCACCGGATTTTAACCAGGATGTTAAGTACAAGTTAAGAAGATTAAGAGATTAATCCACTTCAGTTAAGAGGATTATAACCAGGATGTTAAGTACAAGTTAAGAAGATTAAGAGATTAATCCACTTCAGTTAAGAGGATTATAACCCGGATGTTAAGTAGCAGTTAAGAGGATTAAGAGATTAATCCACTTCAGTTAAGAGGATTATAACCAGGATGTTAAGTACCAGTTAAGGGGATTAAGAGATTATAGACCGGATACTACGTCATAGTTAAAAGGCTTAGCTGTGACGTGACTTCCGGTGGGGTTTTGGTGGGGGACTGACCCCATTTCATACTACTACTGTGGAGCGCATTAATCCTTATTCTTAAATGAAAACTCATAAGACAAGTAAATTGTGGCTCAAAAATGTCTAAATATATTTCTCTTTCGACAAAAGTTTCATTTCTGCAAATTTGTTGGTAAGTTAAGTAAAAAACACTATTTTGTGTCAGAGTAGGGCTATTAAATTAAAGGGAGTAATTGGTGGTATGAAACTTTTAAAATCTGTTTGGAGGTTGTAATTGGTGGTGTGACACCTTTTAAAGTCTCATTTGGTCAACTTGTGGCCGGATGATAAAACATGTAACTTAGTATAAAAAAATACCAATTATTTTTGATACAAAATATCGTTAAAAATTCGTAAGGGTTCCGCGGAACCCAGTGTCTCGCCTACTCTTTCTGTTAAACGCAAGCTCAATAAAAATCAGGGAATAATTCAATAAAATATAATAAATGTATAAAAACTTTAATTGCAGACTGAATGTAATGTTAACTGGAAGAAAACAAAATTTCCTTCTAGATACTAGCTTTTGGTCATAAACAAGCTTCTGTCAAGTTGGATACAAATCCAAAATAATATAAGAAAGTTATTAAAATTTAAAAAAAAGTTTAACCACAGAGTGAATGTGTTGTTTCCTGGCAGAAAATCTAAGTCCATTTATAAGTAAAATACGGAATTACAAAATTTACTTCTGGATACTATCTTATGATCATAAACAAGCTTCTGTCCAAGTTTGGTAGAAATCCAGGACAGTTTAAGAAAGTTATTAAAATTTCAAAAACTTTAACCACAGAGTGAATATTTGTGGACGCCGCCGCCGACAACGACGACGACGGAATGTAGGATCGCTTAGTCTCGCTTTTTCGACTAAAGTCGAAAGTTCGACAAAAATAAACGAAATATTGAAAAGTACATTGAAACATGATTGTTATCATTATTTTTGGATTAGACTTTTGTCATTTATTAAGTCATGTGAACACCAAATAATTGGACGGTATTTTTTTTTTCTTATTATAGATTCATTCATTCAAGGTAGTTCCTCACATATTCAATAAATTATGATCAATTTTCAATGTTTTGTTGGTTTGATATCCTTATGAAGGTAAATCGATGGCTTACTTATTCCAGACGAACGCTAAGCATGCAGCAGAAGAGGTCACTGCCTCATCGATTTTATCTTCTATAAACATCTCAACAACTTTCTCTACAGTTTTGATATTTACACAATGGCGGTGATTCTCTGCCAAACAAAAAAGAGTTTTTATTTAGACAAAAGTTTAAAGAGATAATATTGGCAACATGATCAGTGAGTGAACATGGGAGCTAAGCAGCAGAAGAGGTCAAAGTCAAATAAAATATTCTACTACGTTCTGCATATATTTTTTTAGAAAAATAAATATTATTAATATTTTAATGAATGTTGTTTCCCATTGTAAAAGAATAAGGATAGCGTCAGTCATTTCAGCATAAAACAAGAGGCTGTCAATATTAAAAGGCAATATCACCTGTCAGTAGTGAAAACATGATCAAACATGTCTTCATGTCCGAAAAACAACATATCAAAATTCTCATAGAATAGGATCAAGCTGTCAAAGTTAACACTCAGAATGTCCACTCAATCAACGGTCATAACTATAGAAGTAAAAATTGTCAAAATCGAACTTGTCTTCCACTTTGTCAGAATGTCAGTAACTAGCAATTTCCAGCTGAACGATTCTTAATTTATTTCACGGAAACTCCTTAAGGTAGCAATAAACAGTTAAGAAAAAATACTAAAATTTGCCCTTATGAATTTTACCATCCCCTTTTCATTGCTTTCTTGCAATATCAAGCTTACTGTTTGTGTCATATATGGGCATAGGTATGTAATCAGAATCTTCCATAGATTTTATATCCAGTGTATAAAATGGTAAAATATAATTTCTTTTTGGTGTATCCATGGCAACAATCTGCATTTATTTGTTATAAAATATTGCAAAAAAGGGGGGGGGGGAGATGTCACATATTTCCCCAAAATTTGGCTAAAAGTAGAATTTCAATCGCTTGAAGAAATACCTTTTCTGAAATTGTGTACAAATATCATTCAGCAAATCCAAAGTAAATCATATGTCTTTCATCTCATTTTTTTGTAACTTCGCGTAGAAAAAGAGTGTTAGTAAACAGTACATTAATTTCTGGACCGATGGCCGGTCTAGCTATGAAAACACGGATTGTCAAAACAGAAAACAGCCCATAAAACATGTAAAAAATAATCTTGATGAACTTATAAACCATCTTTGAAGGGTAAATTAGCACTCATCTGTCTAAAAATGAAATTTATTACACAATAACTTTCCTATTTTAAAAATCCACAGGGGCCAAAATGCGAAACTAAACTCCTAACTGTGTATTGCTACCTAAACCAGCTTTCCCCGCCGGACGAACTACCCCAGATCTATTAACGGATTTGCATTGCGAATAACAAGGTTAAACTGTGGTAACATGATTACAATGTCCAGAGGGGCGCTTACTGAGTGAAAGGGATGAGTCGCTTATATATGTTACTTTTTCAAGTTTCATGATATATTGGCCGAGAGATTAAGATGAAATATATGACAAAGTCGTTGATAAATCATAAATATCTGACTGAACTAATCAGATGTCGAGTTCTCCACAGTTATTAATGCATCAGCTATTTTTCAAATATGTTCATCTTTCAATGAAATACCATCGTAACAAAAAATTTGTTATTCAAAAAATGTTAAAGGGTGCAGGAAACCAGCGAGAATTTCATGGAATCATGCCCGTTCAATAATTAATGTGCCCTTCTGGCTCTTTTAATAACAAATGGAACTTCGAATATGCGTATCTTATGAGTGTTATATCTGCCTATCTTATAAACAAAACAGAAAGGTGGAAAACTAAACTATCTATTTATTTCAATGAAAAAAGCAAAAACTACACAAAACTAGATCATGTGGCACTTTCAGTATAGTTTCTTTGTATGTTTTAATGCACATTTTGATTATTAAACCGTCTCTTTTCTCTCTTTCCACTTTTCCGTTCTGGTTTTTTGTCTGGTCTTGAATTCGGTTTGACTGAGTCTGAGTGCTCGGTTAAATGTGTTAAATCGTCTTCTAAAGTATCAGGTTTGCTATCCTCGTCTGCAATTTCTGATTCCATCACGAAAGCATTTGCTTCAATTGCTTCAGTTGATTCATAATCAATACAGCTCGGATTTATGCCTGCCTTTAAATTATATTCCGTGTCTCTATTTTCAGATCTGTTTTGCAAAATCCCCTTTGTATCGAACCGCTCGGCAAGTAAATTCAGTTTTTTCATGATTTCTGTCTTTGAAAGATCTTTCCACCCTTTAGTTTGCTTTCGATTCAGAATTTCAAACGGAATTTGTTTGTTCTTAATAAAGTTCAACAGTGACTGGTCTTGCACAAGTTCAAACATGTTGTTATCCGTTTCATCAGTAGCCGTCTCCTCGAACTTTTTTCGCTGAGTGTGTAGCGTTATCTTGATTTTTTGCAGAGTGAGAAATACTTTTTTAGCATTTCCTTGGTCTTTCACGTTGATAAGAAAGCTTTCGTTCTGCACAATACTTTCATTTAATCCAGAAAATATGTCTATTTGTTCTTGTATTGGTTTAATTTGAGACAAAAATGTTCTAGAAACATCGGTTTTTATTTCAGACTTCATTTTCTCTAGCTTGTCAATGGCTTCCTTGATGCAGCGATCAGATTCTGAAATTATTCTTTCTTTTTCAGCACTTATTTTTTCTATCTGTTTCTCTTTCTTTTTTATCAATTTTGTCATTACTCTATTTAAACAATTAAGATCTTTGATCACTGCCTCATCGATTTTATCTTCTACAAACATCTCAACAACTTTCTCTACAGTTTTGATATTTACACAATGGCGGTGATTCTCTGCCAAACAAATAATGCAACACATTTCAGAATGGTCTAAACAAAACACTTCGTAAAACTTGTCCGTATGTTCATCACAAGGTTCATTTATATTATAGTCGGGTAGTTCGGGAAGTTTCTGACCCTCAGAAATTGTCATGACTTTGTGTGTTCCAGAATCTTTCAGACGGTTGTGGAAACTTTTTAGACATGTACTGCACAGCAACTCTTGACAGTGCTGACACCAATTCGTTGCTTTCACATCATCTCCAATACGTGCACAAGGATCACAGTTGTAGGTGATTTCCTCCTTCGAATTTGAATCCATCATCGAAGAGAAGATACGATGATTGAAAGGTAACTGACTTGCAAAACTTGCAACGGACTTAGAATCTGGAACAGTGACAGACTCTCTGCATACCGGACATACAAAAGCAGTTTTATTGTTAATCTTTTTTGCCGTAGTTTCAATATAAGTTTGCAAACACGCTTCACAATATGTGTGCGAACATGGCAAATACCTTGGTTTCTTAAACTCTTCTAAACATATTGAACAATCAAATAGTGTAGCTGTTTTCCTAGACATGTCTGAGCACTGCTTGCACAATCGCCATTACCGAAGTACTTTCGCTTTTACAAAATAACTAAGGGAGATTATTCAAATATGTATTTGTACACGTATTGATTAAAACTCATCAACTGTTTAAATTTGTTGTGGAAAATATATGGCAAGCTGTTTTAATAGTACATTTATTTTCACTTCAAGATTTAACTCATATAATAGATAAGCTATCTATATAAGATCATATAACTGTGATCTTGGTTTTATAAGTTATCTTATAAAACTGAGAATGGAAATGGCCGGAAATGTGTCAAACAGACAACAACCCGACCAAAGAGCGGAAAACAGCCGAAGGCCACCAATGGGTCTTCAATACAGCGAGAAAATCGCCGCACACGGAGCGGCGTGTTTCAGCTGTCCCCTAAACAAAAATGTGTACTAGTGATAATGGACGTCATACTTAACTCCGAAATATATAAAAGAAACTTAAATGCTAAAACCATACAAGACTAACAAAGGCTAGAGGCTCCTGAATCAGGACAGGCACAAAAATGCGGGGTTAAACATGGTTTTTTTTAGATCTCAACCCTCCTTCTATAAGTCTAGCCAATGTTGAAAAAATAAACACACAACATTACGCATTAATATATAGTAAATCTCAGTTTAAAAGGAGTCCGAGTCCGATGGCAGAATAGGTATACAAAATTATGTTTTCATAATTTGAATATCAAGCATAATCCCTCCCGCTAGGGGTTTATTACCATACCATCATAAAATATATGAGAAAAACATAACACATATCATGCCAACAACTAGTTTTTAGAATAAATGTGTTTGTTTCCGATGCAAAGATCCTATAAGTGAATCCATAGTAGATCCAAAATTTGTCATCTTTTGAGGTTAATGCCGACATTTTTGTGCTTTGTAAAGAATATGACCATACAAGATTGGATGTGAAATACCTGAACGTATAAATAAGATGTCTGCATGTTGATTAATATATATACGAATGATGTCCTTGTATCAATGATTCAATTTAGTTAATGTTTGACTAGTTTCACGGTGATATCGAAACCCCTGGTGTAAATATTTTTCAGTAATAGATTTTTTTTGCTAAAATCGAATAATCACTTTTATATAAATCGTACGGGGACAAACGTACTTTTTGACGTCCCCCCCCCCCCCCCCCCCCCTTGGCATTTTGACCAGTCTCCCTCCCAGATAAAAAATGATAGGTCCCTTATAAAATCCCCAGAATTCGCACGCGTAAGATAATACACTACCTAATTACACATCAAATCATATCTTCCGCCGTATTGTACATTCTTCTGATGTCGACTTGTATTACATACTATTGTTTCTGTGAATAGAAATAGCTGTAAAAAAAACCCAAAGAGATGTATTCGAATTAAAAAAAACTGTTATTTCCAATAATTCCGTCCCATAATAAAATGCGGTAAAACACTTGTTTTTTTTTTTAGTTATTATTATTACAAATAAAAGAGATATATATGCAATTACTATCATTGCGACAGCAACCTAACGGTACAAAAAATATATATAAAACTCATCTGAATAGAAAAATAGACGAGACAACATGTCAAGCACCAAAAATCGAATCTAAAATGTTGAGAATTTATCCGAGACTATATTTAAGATCTGATATATATATATATGAGCACCAAATTCTCTTATTGGCAGCAGGTACTTGAGGACAGGACTATTTTGATTTGCCGTACCCCTTTTTACCTTTTAATTTTAAATATTTTCAAGTTTTCTTTGTTAGTCTTACATAGATAATATATACTAGAAATCATATGTGTTTACTATATTAACTATATCAATTGCTAGTGTTAAAACTGTCCAAAGGGAGCACTGATAATATACATACTTAAAATTGAGAATGGAAATAGGGAATATGTCAGAGACAAAAACCCGATCAAACAGCCGAAGGCCACTTGCATGCATATACTAGAAAAAAAATTGTTGCCCAAAAGCAATAACTAATATGAAATATATCTTTTAATAAATGTAGGCATGAGATTGCTGACATTGTTTTACCTCACATATTTCTTTTTACAAGCGGTGTAGTCTTGGCGGCCTGTTAAAAAAACCTAGTAGTTTCAAGGTATGCACTCTTCCAAGATCTTACTTATATCAGCCTTTGTTATAAACATAAAAAAAAATTGACAATAAATGTAGGTACGAGGGGGCTTACAATGTAATGTTCAATATAAAGTTAATTCAAAGATGCATGACTGCGTTGATTTTTGAACTCACCAAAGATGTTGCAGATATAAATTAAGCCTATGATATAAATTTAATAAAAATCCTACCAGAAATGTAGGTGTGACAGCTTTACAATGCAATTTTCTATATAATTAATATCTCCATGATGCAGAACTCTTTTGGAAAAAAATGATCGGCACTAGTTTTGGAACTATTCAAGACATTACCCATATTATAACCTTTGATATAGATTTCATAAATATTTTGCAACATTCACAGGCACTTGTCTCAGAAAAAAAAGTGTTATATTAAGGTATATAGGGGAAACAATTCTGAGACAAGTACCTGTGGGGAAATAAAATTTTGAATAAAATTTACATTTCCAAGGAACATTACTCTTAAAAATAACCAATGCTGAAAACGTGCGGGGACAATACAATTTGTTTACTATCAATTTCTAGTTTACTATCCACAGAGGAATCACTATAAATCATTGAAAAACAACATTGAGTTTACACCAAGAAGGTTTTCGATAAATTCGTCTTGGCTTGTGTAATGGTTAAAGAATGCGCAATCTTACAACCCCTCACACCCGAAACATTGATAAGACGTCCCTTAAAGATACATATACAAAAATGTATAAAGATGACTATATTTTTTAATATCTTATTTTGAAAGAGGAATAATAAATATCATGAATTTTGATTACATTAAAAAAATCAATCTAACATAAAGTTTAAAACAATCCTTGATATATAAACGTTTGTTTACCTAACATACTAAAGAAAAATACATTCTCCTTCTAAACATTCCAAAATTATTACATCTTAATTGCACATCGTTTGAGAACGCAAGGTAAACAGTTGATCATTCTGTTATTTTTAGTATCTCCCTACTACATTTGGATCTGAGTTTCTGATAATAATTCTCTCATCTTCTACCACTAATTAAACAAAAAGCAAACGTGCGTGTTTGTGAAACACTTGCAGAAATCACGTTCAACTAACCGGATGCAGAAAGCAGACGATAGTTTCGAAATGTCCAGCCGTATTGTTCCAGTTAAGCGTTATGATTGGAATTTTTTCGACAAGCAAATGGACATGTTCCCATCTTTCAAAAATGATTTCGACAAAAATTTTTTCAAGGATACCCAGCATTCAAGTATGGATGAAGAAATAGCAAGGATGAAACGGGAGATGTTCAGCCTGACAACACCCGAGTCAAGTTTGAAAGTAGATCAACCTTTTGTTCAGGATTTTACAGGAGATAAGAAAATGGCTCTACGGTTTGATTGCAGTCAGTTTAATCCTGAGGAAATTCAAGTAAAAACAATGGACAAACAATTAACTGTACATGCCAAACATGAAGAAGTATCACCGGGAAGGAAAGTGTACAGAGAATTCACCAAGTCCTACACTCTACCACAGGATGTTGACCCTTTGTCATTGAAGTCCAGCTTGACCAACGACGGATTTTTACAGGTTGAAGCACCTGCGCCTAAAACATGTGTTGCAAGGAAGGAAATCTTTATTCCAATTGAAAAAATGCTTAGGTAAATAATTCGAACTAAATAAGCCAGCAAATGCCAATTATATATAACATGCTGTGTTGGGAACCATCAGTGAGAAATTATTTTGACCGTTTCGATGAGGCATTGATATTTTGTACAATATCAGAGATTTTTTTCGACCGATTCTATGATGCATTGATATCTATGTTACACTTTCAGAGACTTTGGATAGTGCGCAAAATTTGACAATTATTTCAGCATTTTTTGCAGTTTTTAACTATTTTAACAATTAAAAATATATATGGTTTCGTAATAGCTTTGCATATGTTATTGTGCATGTTTTGGACTAGCATTCCTGGATCGGTTTCTTTGAAACGACAATTATTTGAATTCAGTTGTATATGAAAATTAAAATGTATAAGCAATTATTTGTAAGTATTCTTTTAAAAGAAAAAGAAAAATACATTTTGACACCACCACCACTAGATGTGTTGTTCAGTGAAATTTATAAAAAACAATTTGGAGCGTTGCTGCCAAAATTTTCCATATTTTAAAGATATAATACCAGTATTGTCTATTCAATATAATTCAGTCATTTTATATTATGAGCCCACGATATATTTTGAAATTTATGTAATTTCAAGCACAAAGATGTACGCGTATATAATTTAAAAAAAACATACGCATATAAATTATACATCAAAGTATTAACTATATTTGCGTGTCCGTTGAAAATACAACTTTACAAACTTGAAGTTGAGTAGCTTGTTAGTACCCTCTCCCCCTAAAAAATAAATTAAAAAAAACATTTTTTTTTAATTTGTCATAACTATATAAACAAAGTTTTATTCCAGATGAGCTAAAACATTGATCCTAATGTAGGTTTTACCAATTATCTATTATTATTTAATGATAAACAGTTATTAGAAAACATTTCCTCATCAGCATATATGCAGCTGAAATGGTCCACTTCATTTGAACTTTGCAGGGTAATTGTCAGATTGGCAATCACTCCATATCTCCTCTGACATTTTTATATGGGATGAAAATTCTAATCAAAATCCCAATAAACTGAGATTTGTCGCGACATTTAGAAGATCTACAAACTAGCAACAGTACAATGTAGTAGACAGTACTATATGCACTGTTCAGTGTAAGCGAGATATTTACTTTCAGGGTTTAAGGGCATACGATATAGTTTCGATCCCATATTGAAAATGTGCATACAAGATAGAGGTGCAACCTTAAGTCAAAGTCAAAAGCAACATCCAATAGCCCTTCGTTGCTATATTGCATACACATATCTACGAATAGAAATTAGCAAATGCTCAAATCTTCACGACTATTTAAGACTTTTGTACTTCGATATGAAACCAATCATATACAAAATCATATTTGAAGACAGTGCTCAAATACAACTACATACTAAAACAAGAATTTGTTCATAGTACACTGATGCCCCATCCGCAGTATCATTTTCTATGTTCATTGGACCGTGAAAATGGGATAAAAACTCTAATTTGGCATTAAAATTGGAAAGATCATATCATAGGGAACATGTGTACTAAGTTTCAATTGGATTGGACTTCAACTTCTTCAAAAACTACATCGACCAAAAACTTTAACCTGAAGCGGGACAGACGGACGGACGGGTAACGAACGTACGGACGAACAGACGGACGAACGGACGCACAGACCAGAAAATATACTGCCCATAAATGGGGCATACAAAAATTTAAATTCATAATGCAGCTTTTCGTCCGATAGGTTCTCTGATGATAGGTTTGGCATATTTAGGTTTATGTTATATAGAAAACCATTACACGTAGAATACATAAGCATATTTAGAGTGGAGCAGGAGGCCTGGCCCTCTTATATAGCTAAATATAAGTGCCATTCCTGACGTCGTCTTGTCGGTTTCCCCCTTTTAAAATCCTGGATTCGCACCTGCAAATTATTTTTTATAGATAACATAGGGCTTATTGTTGTCGATTACAAATATATTGAACATTTTCATAAATTATTGGTTTAATTAATTATTTTTTATTAGGGATTATCGTTGTCGATTTCAAATATATTTGAACATTTTCATAAATATTGCTTTAATTAAAAATTTCCTATATAGAAAATATTTTAAGTTATTTAACGATGATATTAAAATATGTTTGCGTTACAGCAATTACAAAAAAAAGCAATAAAGTATGTGCATTTTACGGCTTATTAATCACTGTACATCAACTCATTAATTTTCTTCTCGAAAACAATCCAAAGAAGAATGCAAAACAAAATGTCTGTAGTTTCAACAACGCAAATACAATAATCAAATGTCAGCAGGGAGATATATTGGAAGATAATTACAAACTTTTGATCGAGCTTTTGATGCACGTGGAATATGTATTAATTTTTAATAGTCTACGGTGCATCAAACGTTAAGAAAATAGACAGAGTTTACATATCTTGGTACTTCTTATTGTTTTAAGATAAAGTCAACCACTTGCAAAACAGAACAGAACAAAATATCACCCACCTCAAAGCCAAAATATCATGAAATAGCGCAACGTTAGATAAAGCAGATTTGTTAGTCTGCCAAATGCACTCGTTATGTTGATTAATTGTTCTGACAAAAACATACAAAAACACGAGCGTACCCTTGCTCCTGAACTTCCTCATTCTCTGCCTAACGACAGTAATTGATCTTTCTTACATAGATTCTATATAGCAATGTCTCGTCACATTGTATATGAAAGTTGACCTTGGGAAGAGATTATAATTGATAAGGAAAGATGCAGCGTTGCGTAATTATTTATAATCGGTTGTCATGCATGTACATAGTACGTACTTTTATCATGATAAACAAAATAATAAACACAATCGAATAACAGCAATGTTTGAGCTCTTGTTGTTTTTCATCTCAAGTTATTGTCCCTTTTCTTTTGCAAGTTTTACGGACCCCATCTTGAGTTGGTTGACCGTTATGGAATATCTGTTCACAGATAACGACGGATATGTCAATTGAAATTATTAAACGTGTTGTTTTCAATTTTTTCCAACTGTCGTAACCACAATCCTGTTCTCTTCAAATATGAAAAACCTGATACACCTTATCACCGGATCTGTAATTACATGAGCACTGTTGAAATAAGACGGGTGCCACATGGAGAGCAGGTTCTTCAGAAATGCAGAGCAGGATATTTGAATATAAGAAGATGTGGTTTGAGTGAAAATGACACAACTTTCAATCAAAATCACAATTCGTAAATGGTCAAAGAACATCCTTCAACAAGGAACCGAACAACAGGTTCCTAACTTATGATCGGTTTTTTTTTAATTATTATTCAAACAAATGCTGCAGATGTAAACGTTTATACAGGTACCAACCTTCACCCTAACCTGAAACAATATTAGTGTAAAATTACAAAATGAAAACAAGGAGAGAGATTTGTATGAGTGACTTGTCACTTGTTGTCCAATCCATGTATTGTATTTATGTACTTATTTGTTTATCTTTTACTGAATAATATATTGTTTACACTAAAATAAAAACACACTATAAAATAGCAATACCAACTCAATATAAAGGCATATTAACAAAAAACAAGTAAACATACACTCAAGTCTGAACAAATACATTTGATTTTTGACACAATGTAATTACAACTGGTAGGACTAAGTTGTGATATCTGTTGTCTGTTGTAACATTGGATGAACTAGATCATCTATATAATGATTCATCATGTTTGTGATCTGATTATTGAAGTTCAGGGCTGAATTGTAGTAAATTTTGCCAGGCCCAAAGTATAATCAAAATAATTTTTTTTAAAAGGTGTGAGATGTAAAAAAAAAATATATCAGAATGACAACCACAGGTAAATAAAAAATACTTTTTTTGTAAGGTATACAGGGAATACGGAAATATTTTTTTACAAAATGAATAATTGAATTTTATTTGCATACCTTTTTGTATCTGTAGTACCGGCTATCATCCCCGGTTTTTAGAGGTGTCCGTGTTGCTCAGTCTTTAGTTTGTTTCGTGTTTTGTAGACTATTGTTTTTCTTTTCGTTGTTTTTGTCATAATTTTGTCGGTCACTCTTTGACTGTTATACAGTCCGACTTTTTTTAACTTTATTTTGTCGGTCACTCTTTGACTGTTATACAATCCGCCTTTTTTAACTTTATTTTGTCGGTCACTCTTTGACTGTTATATAGTCCGACTTTTTTTAACTTTATTTTGTCGGTCACTCTTTGACTGTTATACAATCCGCCTTTTTTAACTTTATTTCCTTTTTTTTTCTATTTTCATATGCAGTTCTTTATCGACTCTTGTTACATAAAAAATTTCATAATAATTTGTTGATTAATCATTAATTTACGTGCATTATACCATCTACATCGCCAACTAAATCGCTAAAAAGCAAAAGTGATTAAAAAACGAGTACGATGAAGACTGATCAGCGATATTCAACTATTGTGACGTCATGACATCACCAAATCAACCGTCTACGTTACGATTATTGTTTAGATAAATGGACTCGTACGTACAGTGATGGCAATGCAAAAAGCAGAGGCGTTGCCGTTCCTTACAGTAGAAGAGGCGATTAGAAGAAGTAAACAAACATTAAGGTATCTTGAATTTATCGTTGTAATGTTATTTGAAAAAAAATAGTACTACATGCATACATTCATTTTTGTATAGGGGTAATACAATGTATCTCATTTTTACTTTCACATGCATATGTTTTCTTTCTTTGCTAATGCTTGTGTCTATTTGGATAAGGGCGGTAGTTTTATATACAATCATGAAGATTGTAAAATGTATGCTAAAAACTTTAACTCTATAATGAAATAACTTTAATCTAACAAGGTTTATTAAGGTTGTTTGAAGAACAGAATATTCAGATTCTAAAGGGAAAAAATTGATAATCTGCCGTGGCTTCGACCTACAAAAAAATGTTAAACAAAACTATGAAAACATTTAAGACTTGTTTGACTTAATAAAAAACCTTTACTAGAAATGCTTAAGACCATATTTACATTATTGACTTGCTTTCTTCAAATAAAAAAAAACACATTTTTGCGAGTTAGATCAATAATTGACCTTTCATTGATTAAACCATCAAGATGAAGAGCAACAATCAAGGTATTGTTCTGTTGATGATAAATACATATAACGAGTTCAGCAGTTGAAAGAGAACGCACGTTTTGATCCAGAAAATATCTCTGGTACATGTAGCAATACGCAGCTAAGAAATTATTATAACTTAAAATTGACAATCTGAATTTTAACCACTCTTTTCCGCCTGCTTTTTTGTTGTTGTAATAACTTAAGGGTTTCTGCTATTATCTGCTCTTTGGTCGGGTTGTTGTCTCTTTGACTTATACCCCATTGGCATTCTCAATTTTATTACCGTTTGTGTCATGCATGTATATGAAACATGAAATCCAATACTTTAGAAAGTGAAATATTATCTCTTTTGGTGTAATCATGGCAACAATTGAATTTATTTAATAAATTTGAGCGATACCTTTTCTGAAACCATTTACAACTATTTTACAAGAGGCCAAATACAAATCATATGCATTTTACCATATTTCTCTATACTTATCAAATTAAAAAGATCGAGCGTATTTTTCAAAAACATTTTTTGTATATTTACTCAAACTAAAAAAAAAATGATTCGCAAACTAGATATCGATATAGTTATGTAATTTTTGATACTGTACAACGTCATAGGTTCCAAGAAGAATTGAGTTTGAGTATATGGGAAAGAGCGAGAATAGAATTGGTGTATATCAGAAATCTTAAAGAATGGATGGTATCTACAGGAAGCAAGTTAACCCCTATTTTAGGTATTAGAATATGGTATATTATATGAGCTGTGTCGGATTGAAATCGACCTTATGCATATCAACATCGAAAAATCTGTAAACTAATTTGGATTTTGAAAAAAAATCAAAGAAAAGTCTGAGAATGTTGACAAGTTGAATTGTTAATTATATGTTACAAAACGGACCAAACTTGATCTTTTATTTCATTGCATTTCGTATACGTATGGTCCATGACCAATCAGAGTCTTTTAAATGTAGATATTTACATACACTTGCATAAAGTCGATTTCTATCCGACGCAGCTCATATATAATTGGAGATTATATATTTCATAATACATGTATAGTTACCAGATTTTTAATAGAATTGTCATACATGTAGATTTCTATCATAATGATTATATAATGTACTCTAGATCTCACAAACTATCGGTGAAAACATGTCAAAACTATAAGAAATAACATTCTGAAATTTAATAAACTTGGAAAGAAAATACGGGTTGGCATTTGCTATACCGAGCGTTAGTTTTACGCACTTATAAAGCACAAAGGTGTCAGTATTCACCTCAGAAACTTACAAAACCTTTGAATAGACTTATTAAGAAATATAATTACGATACTGTTGTCAAGTCATTAAAGATTGCATATTTTGGCGTTAATATTGAGTCACTGATAAGGTCTTTGCATCGGAACTAAACACATTCATTCTAAAAACAGTTGTTGGCATGACACGGGTTATGTTCTTCTCATATATGTTATGATGGTATGATACTAAACCCCTAACGGGAAGGATTGTGCCTGATGTTCATATGATGAAATCATAATCTTTCAGTCAGTTTAATTGAAGTCTGGAGCTGGCATGTCAGTTAACTGCTAGTAGTCTGTTGTTATTTATGTATTATTGTCATTTTGTTTATTTTCTTTGGTTACATCTTCTGACATCAGACTCGGACTTCTCTTGAACTGAATTTTAATGTGCGTATTGTTATGCGTTTACTTTTCTACATTGGTTAGAGGTATAGGGGGAGGGTTGAGATCTCACAAACATGTTTAACCCCGCCGCATTTTTGCGCCTGTCCCAAGTCAGGAGCCTCTGGCCTTTGTTAGTCTTGTATTATTTTAATTTTAGTTTCTTGTGTACAATTTGGAAATTAGTATGGCGTTCATTATCACTGGACTAGTATATATTTGTTAGGGGCCAGCTGAAGGACGCCTCCGGGTGCGGGAATTTCTCGCTACATTGAAGACCTGTTGGTGACCCTCTGCTGTTGTTTTTTACTTGGTCGGGTTGTTGTCTCTTTGACACATTCCCCATTTCCATTCTCAATTTTATTATAATTAATATTGTGCATTGCTATTTACGGAATGACTAAACTTTGTCACACAATCCAATATTTATGATATATTGTAACTTTGATCACCATTATTGTATGACATCTTATACTGTTTGTGTCTGATAAGTTGAGTCTTTGTGGCTGGATATTGATTGTTTTATGTGTAAATATTATAATTCATGTATATGTTTTATGGCAATTAATATGTGACACTTAATAAACAAATTTATATATTGTCACATATTTGCGTTTTGTTTGAATATATTTTTTATAAATATTTTTAACAACATAGACTTTAAATTCTGCTTTAAAATATTTGACGCTATTGTTGTTATAGAAAAGGCAAAAGATTTTACTGATGAAATGGTATTGAAAAACTTAGTGAAAGAAGCATTATGCACGACAGAGGTCCATCAAAATGTCCACAATGCTATGATGTGCTCTGGTGGACCATACTCAACTTTACAAAGGTATAGTGTCCCCTATTATGTATAGGTCTGATGGACCATACTCAACTGTACAAAGGAATAGTGTCCCCTATTATGTATAGGTCTGATGGACCATACTCAACTTTACAAAGGTATAGTGTCCCCTATTATGTATAGGTCTGATGGACCATACTCAAATGTACAAAGGTATTGTGTCCCCTATTATGTATAGGTCTGGTGGACCATACTCAACTTTACAAAGGTATAGTGTCCCCTATGATGTATAGGTCTGGTGAACCATACTCAACTTTACAAAGGTATAGTTTCTCCTATTATGTATAGGTCTGATGGACCATACTCAACTTTACAAAAGTATAGTGTCCCCTATTATGTATAGGTCTGGTGGACCATACTCAACTTTACAAAGGTATAGTGTCCCCTATTATGTATAGGTCTGGTGGACCATACTCAACCTTACAAAGGTATAGTGTCCCCTATTATGTATAGGTCTGATGGACCATACTCAAGTTTACAAAGGTATAGTGTCCCATATTATTTATAGGTCTGGTGGACCATACTTAACTTTACAAAGGTATAGTGTCCCCTATTATGTATAGGTCTGATGGACCATACTCAACTTTACAAAGGTGTAGTGTCCCCTATTATGTATAGGTCTGATGGACCATACTCAACTTTACAAAGGTAAAGTGTCCCCTATTATGTATAGGTCTGGTGGACCATACTCAACTTTACAAAGGTGTAGTGTCCCCTATTATGTATAGGTCTGATGGACCATACTCTACAAAGTATAGTGTCCCCTATTATGTATAGTTTTTCAAGGTATAGCTTCCTCTATTGTGTATAGGTCTGATGGACATTAAACTATTTTACAAAGGTATAATTTGCACAAGGATTTTTATAGTAGTCACACTATACAAATCCTTGATTTGCAAGTTATTATGCATTGGTCTGATGGGTCATACACCACTTTGCAAAGTATAGTTATCTATGTTCTATTAAGTAAAAAGTAGCATAAAAAGATATATTCAAATTCACCAAAGGACAATATCCACCGATTTAAGTAAATAAAATGTGATAAAAGGATAAAAGTATATAGTTAAATAAAAAATAGTGTTCTGAAGAGCCATACATCGATTATCTAACTCCAGTCACAATAGATATTCAAACTAGTCTGATGTACAGTAGTTGTCGTTTGTTTATGTAATTTATACGTGTTTCTCGTTTCTCGTTTTTTATATAGACTAGACCGTTGCATACCTGCCAACTGTCACTATTTGCGGGGGATTTCTCCCATGGAGGCTCCCAAATTGAAATTTTGAAAGAGCAATTTTGTCCACAATTTTAAACAAAACAGTTAGTTTTACAATGAATCTAGGCTTATGAAAGCATGATGAAGCCAAAAAACAAAATTAAAATGTATTTAAAGGCCTCCTTGAAGGTTTTTTATTTAGAAATATGACAGCCATCTTGAACTCAAAACCCCCATGGGCATTTTGAAAAGTTGGCAGGTATGCGTTGGTTTTCCCGTTTGAATGGTTTTACACTAGTAATTTGGGGCCCTTTATAACTTGTTGTTCGGTCCGTGTTGAAGGCCGTACATTTAACTATAATGGTTTACTTTTATAAATTGTTATTTGGATGGAGAGTTGTCTTATTGGCATTCACACCACATCTTCCTTTATCTAGTAAGTCGAAAAACAATCTGAGTTCATCTGACTGCAATGTGATGGCAAAAAATAAACACAGAGAAACGACCAAAATAAACAAAACGAAAGTACACAAAACACTAAATAAAAATTGAAAGACTGAGCAACATAAACCCCCACTAAAAAACAGTGACCTTAAGTTATTATATCACTATATTCAATTTATCGAAGTTGAAGTTGTATTTTTATAAATTAACCGTTACAGATTTTTGTTCAATACTTTTACATATATTTATCTTTTTTCCAGAGGAATTGGACTTAACAAGATAACTAAAAGTTCAGAAGAAAGGCTTCTGTCTGATGTAGAAAAAGAGTTTTATATGTTTAATAGAAAGAGAGTACAGTACGAATCTGATATTCAGAAAAAGAAAGTGGTAAGGAAAATACTTCTTTTCGGGGTTTTTGGGGGTTGTTTTGTTTTTGCCACAAGAAGTTGTGTCTTTTTGGAAGTGTATATATTCATTTATTTGTATTCAAATCACTTAATCATATGATCGATTTACTTGACTTATAAAAAAACAAGATTTGATAATTCTAGATGAATCAAATACGACAATTTTTCCAAATATGTGCTTATGGGGTAAACATCAGCAATAGCAGTCCTACTGCAAGAAAATGTTATTATTTGCTTTTAAAAGTTGGCTTATTTGCAGAGCACTGAAAAAATGAAGTCAACTATAATTGAGCTTGAAGAACAGTTATCCAAACGAAGCCGTATTGCGCATGTACGTCGGTCTACACGCTCCAATAGGAAGGTGGACAATCTCTCCAACAGACTATCAATGCTCAGAAAACAAATTGAAAGTGAAAAATCTATGACGGAGAAAAAACAAGAAGCGTTGAGCGAATTTATGTCCAGCATAGGCAAGGTAATTTCTCGTCTAGTAACTTCAAGTGAAAGAGCAAATAATCAAAAGCATTCAAATTTATATAGTTTTGGTTTTTTGAAAAAAGTGTTCCATGAACAAAAAGTCAAAGAGTCGAAATACTTTGACACAATCACATATGGTATCTTCCAGAATGATCTAAATAGTGCAGGTTTCTCAATTTCCGTATTATCTTTTTCCACTTTACATTTTAGCTGTTAACCACGTCTTGACCCTCCTGTAGAGCTTTTATACGTTTTTTTTTTGTTTGAGGTCCTTGCGACCTTGCGTCATTGAACGTACAAACAAGATGGCGTAAGTCTTATCAACTATCTTGTTCATGTTTGTGTTGATCAGCCTTATAATAAAGTTTTCTCTGTTGTGTTTGTAAACTGTTGTTTGTCTTTTGGTCTTTATAAAAGATTTTAGCCATGGCGTTATCAATTTATTTTCGACTTATGAGTTTGAATGTCCCTTTGGTATCTTTCGTCTCTCTTCTATTACAGGATATGAAGAAATTATATATAGAACTCACAGAACTCCAGACAAAAAGGATGCAGTTGATTTATTCTCAATTAAAAAAGTTTGGTTGTGCGTTCAAAGAGTTTAATCATGGTTACAAAAAGTAAGTGCTGACATAAACAATACGTATTCCCCTTCAGATCAGCTAATTCAACGTTACTTGTTCTCTTATAAATCATAATCTCGTGATAGGCACGCGCTCTTAAACTTCAATGCCTCTATAGTTGATGGATTACTATAATAAAACTTCAGATCTAAGAAGTTGTGAAGATTAAGGAAAGTTATTGTTCTACCTATTAGATTCTGTAATAATAGGAAGAACGAAGATGTTGGATACATCTCAACGCGACAGAAAACCAACATCACAAAACATGAAAAGACATATTCATCTAGGTCAAATCATATTCTTGTATTTATGTGGGCGTGCATGAGAAATAAGCAATATTCTGTCAGATTTATGAAATTCAAAAGGGTCAAAAGTAAAGAGGATCTCGAAATCGACGCACAAAGGGCTTATCAGTGACGATTTTATAACCTTTGAGTTATTTTATCATTAAAAAAACGTCAGAAATGTTTAAGGTGATGGCAGGGGAGTTATGAAGTAAAACCAACTGTTTTCCTTGGTAATCACTGACGGTGTTCGTGCAATCAAAATCGTTTAAAGGATCTTTCGTATTGATTATTGTTTCTTTGCAGGAGGAAGACCGAGATCGGTGAAATGATAGGTTCCTTTGAGTCCATTTGCATAGAGGAAATAATAGAACGTGTAAAACAAGAAATAGAGGCTAGAGCAAACACAAGAAAGAAAGGTCACATATTTGAGTTACAGGTATTAAATCGGTCTTTAATAACCAAAATCTTTTTAACTTTTGATATCTACGTCATTTAAAAACAAAATGTCGAATTTTGAAATTTCAAAATTGATTTAATGTTTCTATTTCAAACAACCCTCGTCATTAGTAAATCAAAACAAACACTAATGCTGCATATACTTATAATAAAATTACACATATATCTTTTCTTAATTGTTTTAAACTTCCGAATGATGGTTTTTTTTCTATAGGAAATGTTTACTCCCATGAAAAACAACATCGAGCAAAGAAAGGACGCCACTCTCAGGTAGGTAGAATATATTTGAATGTTAAATATCTTTCTACAGTTCAAAAAATCTCGAAGTGCATTATAGGCAACTAATAACGTGCAATTCCATGGACACGAGGATAGAATTACTGCATAATCCTGACTTATTATAGACATTTCTATGAGGAAAGAGTACATTAAACTAGTTTGACGACACTAGATGGCGTCAATTAGGTATTTTTCCAACTGTACAAATTTTTATAAGCATACTAATATATGATTTAGAGGGAGTTGAGTTCTCACAAAACAAAATTAACGCCGCAGCATTGTTGCGACTCTTCGTACAGGAACATCTAGCCTTAATTATATTCTTGTGTTGTGTTGAAGCCAGAATCCCAATGCGGGAATTTCTTTCTGCGTTGAACACCCATTGGTGGCCGTTGGCTGTGTTTCTCAGTTTGGTCGAGTTGTTGTCTCTTTGAGACATTTCCCGTTTCCATTCTCTATTCTATCCAATATAATTATCAAATATTACGGTATTATACCTACTAATGTTTGGATCGTTCATGATTGCAAAATGGAAGATACTTGTTCTGCTACATAATAAATTCAACAAATAACACCAAAACGAGTCATAACATTATACCATTTTCTGCATTAATTGTTTTGTTAAAACAATCTAAATAATGTGTTGATCATGCCAAAAAGAAAATTTCAGTATGTATTTTCATCACTTTTAGCGCATGTGCACTTCCAAAACAAGAAAAATTCAACAACACACATGCAGTACAGTCGATGATTGGGAGAACGCAGACGACTGTAGATAGCAGTGAAAGCGATAATTTGTTGGTGGGAACTTTCTGTGCCTCTTCTTCAGAATCGATTAAAAACAAAGGAATGAATCCGGTCAGATGCCAACGATCCGAAAACTCCGGTAAACTTATACTCAGTCGGAATTTTGTCAAATTTGTAACCAATTACTTTAGCATATATAATTCAGCGACCACAAATATCCTGAAAGACAATATTTTGATTTAAGAACGTTATTTGTTATTTGTTGCATTCGGAATTAGTTTTACTTTTGTACATTGGCATTTTTTGTATTATATTCCCAATAGTGCCATTCTCATTTAAATCCTATAACCTTTCCTAAAATTCACAAAATCTTGATGTGTGTGCAGGTTCTATCAACACCATCTCATATTTTCGAACATCAAATCCAATATAAATTCCTTGTAGATAACTTAAAACTGCCATTTCGATAGATTTATGCAAACTTTGAATACTTATGATAAAAAGTGAAGACGACGGAATACACGTTCTGGAATTCTAATGAAAGTTAACTTAGCTATCTGTTATTTTTCTCATTAAATATATTTTTGTTTGGGACATCCTTCGATCCAAATATCTTATTAAAAATATTTTTTAAGGGCTTTACAATTTTTTTTTTTTTTTTATTACATTTGTATTTATTAATTTTCGTGCGTATTTTAGTCTAGACGCCATCTAATTAACCATCGAGTTGACCTCTAAAGTCATCCGATGACCATATAAGCGATGTAAACGTAAATATAGATATAAATAGATAAAGTGAACGCGTGCTGTTGGATTTTTCTAGGTCCATTTAATTACATATTATAGATGAAAAAATCTTTATAAAAAAATCGCGTCTGTAATGAGGTGTAAAACTTTAATCTTGCAGATTCGTCGCTCGAATCAAAGATAGAGACAATTGTTATCCCGAATGAACCTAGTGACTGTAAGATGCCACCTCCATTTCCGACCAAAGAGTTCTGTGTAAGCTCTGGTGATGAGGCAAGCGCTTGTATGGAGGAACAACACGAAGCCGGTAAATTAGTCAATATTCATTTTGTAGTTATACCTACAGTGTACTTGTAATGAATGATCAAGACGAAAAGTAACGGCTAGTTTTTGTTTATCTTTTCATAATAATTTAGATGGAAGCAGCCTTAAATGATCAAAAGCTTTATTAGAAAAAAGATTTATTGTGGGACAATATCATCACTGGCAAATATTTGATTGTGAATTTCAAAAACTTGATACCGTTAAGATCAATATTAGAGAACATTTAGATCTGACAATTTCCAAGAAAACTCGATAAAAGCCATAGATTCCTTTAAGAAATTATCGGTTCCCGCTTTTCTGTATACAAATAACATTTGTTTCTTTTTATATATTTAACTTCAAAAAGCTTTTTCCAACTCGACATTTTACCCTCTAAAATAATGACACTTTAAAACTGAAGACGGTACCAATGAGAAAGCTCTTGCTATAAAGGATCATATAAGTGAGCAAAAAACTGAGACAAAATATATTATATATTTTCTTTTTTTTCTAGATGAAGTTAGCTGGAAGTGGTCTAATACCAATCAGCGGTTACACACCAATAATACTGACGATATCAGCATGATTAGAAATGTCAAGGTCATTGCTATTCATGACTTTGTCGCTGGGAAAGGTGATCAAATTTCTTTTAAAAAAGGTATGGTTGTCGTACAACTGCACATTTTATGTAATCATGAAACGTAATTATTGTTTCATGTTTTTTATAAATTTCATTTCGTTTTTTCTAAGTTGATTCATGACAATCAAGGAGATAGCTATCAACCAGACACCAAATAACATGAATGTAAGCTACTAAAGGTCACCTAACGGCCTTCAATAATGAGAAACCATTACTGTATAATAAGCTTTACAAGCTAGATTCGTTAGATTGGCATGTAATACAAGACACAAAATACCGATCTCAAGAGTATTCGTGGTTATTAATAGTTAGTTCAAAGCCAGATACAACTTAAAGATAAATCATGGTTTCCAATACTACAATATTAATCAGTACACATCCAACAACTTTAGTGTAAATATCTCTAGGTGATCATAGATGTATAGGAATACACGCTAAGTTATGTTCTTATTTATCAGAAACTGAATTAATGTAAGTACCGATAAAGACAATATTGAAATATCTTTCTTCGGTTCTAAATTATTACCTTTAAAGAATTTATATTTAATGGATCCGTTACTCGTCGGTCTAGTGTCGCAATTAATTATTTTGGTTTGCAATTAGAGTTGTCTCCCTTCCTCTTAAAATGAATAAAATACAAAAACTTAAGATATATACTTAATCATATTATTTCTAGGTTTCGGAGGGGGCGTGCAGTTCCTCTAACCAATATAACATGCCTTTTACACGTGTACATTAAGACAAACTATAGTATATTGAATTTTAGGTAGCATGAAGACTGCAAAGACATTGATTGTGCTCTATTCCGATCTTTAATATGTGCATTTTATATCATTTTTAACCGGATTTTTGTGACAAAAATGTCGGTTATTGATTTGGGGATGTACGGCGGGCGGCCGGGCAGTCGGGCGGTCGGGCGGACGGGCGGGCGGCAATCAAATGTTGTCAGTGCATTAATTCATGAACTGTTCAGCCAAAGCTTCCCAAATTTTAATATGTTGTGACTGATGACAAAATAGAGGTCAAGTTAAATAATGACGATTTTGACTTTCACCGTTCAGGAGTTAAGGTTCTTGAAAGATTGAAAAATGGTGTTTCCAGTCGTGTCCGTGCATTTTCACATGAACCATTCAACCAAAGCTTTTGAAATTTTTATATGTTGTTACTGATGACAAAATAGAGGTCAAGTTCAATAATGACGATTTTGACTTTTACCGTTCAGGCGTTATGGTTCTTGAAAGATTGTAAAATGTCATTTCCATTCACGTTGTTGCATTTACTTATGAACCATTCAATCTAAGCTTTTCAAATTTTAATATGTTGATACTGATGACAAAATGGAGGTCAAATTTGATATTGACGATTTTCACTTTCACCATTCATCAGTAATGGTTCTTGTGATATGGCCAGGACACAAATAAATATTAATAAATCCGGTTTGCTGTCGTTGTGACAGCCTCTTGTATTTCATTCATATGAAAAATCTTCGGACATATTATTTCCCTTGCAGGTCAAATCATAAAACAAAAAGTTGGAGAAAACGAAGATGGATTTGCATATGGCTGGGTGCGTGAGAATAGATTGGCGCCAAAACAGTATGGCTGGTATCCGGCTGGGATTGTAAAAAGATATGTCCCATCATCAGATTCTGCCAGAAAGGAGTGAACATAGTTGGATATTTTCTTACAACTTGTCGGTCTTCGTTTGCTTTAAGTCACTTTACTTGTGAATAATAAAATATGCAGTTCTATATAGATTTATTTTGCTACTGTCCATTTTTTTTTCTCTTAACGTATCGTATAAAACATATAGCTTAACATTATTGGTTTGGTGTGAGTAACCTCGATACGTAACTTAAACAAAGCATCACTATAGTCTAGAGGACATTGAATGTCCTTCATAATCAACTGAAGTAGCTTCAAAGGAAACGATTAGGAAAAAAGCCTTGCGACAGCTCAATATCATATACATTGATGGTAGAGGTTTGCTTTCCGAGGATATAACTAGCCAGTAATCAGCACTAAAGTCTTGTGTGTTGTCATGAACTATCATTGACATGGTCATAATTGATATTAACTGTTTGAAAAACTTTTCAATTTTTGAAAACAAGGAGTTTTCAACCTCAGGAATGTATTACCTTAAGTTTGCTGAATTTTGGTCATCTATACTCGCCAACTTCGTTCTCGTCTTTGCTAACCAAAGGTTCTAGAAGGGAACAGCAGCTCTTTTCACAAAAAAATCTTAGGAGTAAAAATATTCGCAAGACATAGTCTACACATTCCCAGTATAACTTACAATCAATTTCAATCTTAAATTTTTTGGTGAAGAGAGTCGCTCTTGGCTTGCGAAGATGCTTTGTTCTTTAATTTACCTTTCTTTACTTTTTGATTTGATCGTCACAGGTTAGTCTTTTGTAGACGAAATGCGCGTCTGCCGTTCAAAATTTTAGTCCTGGTCTATGATGAATATATATAAAGCGTTGCTTCATTGTTTTATTTATCAAACAGAGGTCCTTGCTTGAAATGTGACAAAGTCATCACTGAATGATCACTGAATGGTCTATAAAAACTTGGTACAACTTATAAAGTCATTGTAACCAGTAGGCTAGATACTGAACTATAATGGAGTCGTTCTAGTAAGATCCGAGAAAAAGTGTCTTCACTTTTTTTTAAGAATGCATAACATTACACTTCGGTATAACAACATTAATGAATTCAAAGGAAAACAATCTTGTCTCGGCAACTTAAGTTTTTCTTGCATTTAAAAAAAAGCTTAAGAGATATTGCACATATATGAAACTTTTGAACTGAATTTGACCAAACTTGACCACAAACGTTATTGGAGTATCTAGTTTAAAGTTATGTCCAGACTGAAATCGTTAGTTGACTCCTTAATTATTGTAGTTATTGCCTTGTAGTGATGATTTTTACATTTTCTTTTTGCCTTTTTAGTCTAGTATTTTGGAAACAATAAAAGCAAGCAAGACACGATTTACCAAAATATGTCAACATGACTGGAAATTGATATTTAACTCTTTATAGATTTATTGTCCTTTAAAGTCTCTAGTATTTAAAATACGACCCTACAGTGAACAAACACTCATTCATATAAAAACGTAATTTGAGTAGAGCATCATTAGCATGAACTGAAAAGAAAAGAAAAGAAAAGTTAGGCCGTGACTGCCACGCTATATGAAAGAGGGAGAAGCAAAAGTATAACCGTCACTTGAGCTGTTGCCGGTAACTATACCGCGGAACACTTAGTCCTAATGGGGATACAGATAGCGATAGAAACATGGCACTGGCTACGGTTACTTAAGAATTGAATGCTCTTTTTTGTAAATTTATTGGGGTGTAAAAGCGTTGACCGAAGTACATTTTGTATGAAGCGCGGAAGCGCTTCATACTTAAAATGTGCGCACGGTCAACGCTTTTACAACCCTATAAAATTACAAAAAAAAGCATTCAATACTTATAATTACATTTTTACCTATAGGATCATGAAAACACGCCTTTTATCAAGTTTTTATTTCATTTACCTGTGCACTTTATTGTGGGACCTCGTGTCATCATGAATGAGAAGTTTTATTGAGTGATACAACTGCTTAATTAGCCAATCAGAATAACGTATTGTAATGAAACATACATCTAATGTAATTAAAAAATGTATATGGAAATGTAACAATAATAAAAATATTATTGTTACATTGGAGAATAATTGCCGGAATTTGTAATACTTGTAATAATGATAAATAATACATATCATTCAACAAATGGTATTTAAATAGTTTAACTGCACGCCTACTCTTATTACTGTCATCATGGTTAGGGTTAGGGTTACTTTGAACAATGGATGAAGAGATTCCTAATACCAATTTTGTTTTGGATGAAAAAATTAAAACTTGGGATGCGTTTGAAACGAAACTGAAACAATATCAAGACACAAATTGCATACAGCTATAGATGCGAACGCATCTCTAAAAAAAATTGATACATCCAAAGCAAATTACAGTTTACTAACTGCTAAGTTGGATACTAAAATTTGAGGTAAACCTAAAATCCGTAATGGACAGCAATGCGATCATATTGAAAGACGACATGAAACTACATCACATGCTTCCAACCAAAATATTGGATAAGAATATCAACATTGCTAGAGTAAAAAAGTATTTCTCACCAGAACCATGGCAAACATTAAATGTTGCCTTATCTTCTAAAAGGAATATCGCAGAATGGAATTATACTACGTTCACAAAGCGGCACCACTGGTGTGTGATCATGGAGATGGCTGCTTGGAGTGGTTTCGTCAAAAATGTGTCGGACTTAAACATACTCCAAAATTCACTTACGGGATATGTAGAAACTGTCATTGTAAATACAAAAAAGTAAAGAAATTGTATGTAATAATTGTATGTATTGTAAATATAAAATAAATGTCTTCAACTTTTATTATTTAGTACCTATTACAAGTCTCATCGTAGTGACATTGCTGTTTTTCATGTAACAATAACGCTATGTAACCGTAGCCTCAATAGTTATTGTTACATTCGTAATTAGTCAGGTCCTTACCCAACCATACATTCCGGCATTTAGTCTCCAATGTAACAATAATATTTTTATTATTGTTACATTTCCATGTAACCGTAGCCAGTGCCTAGAAACATTAAGATGTGCCACTGGACAATGTTGCAATTTATCAGCTTAGTACATTAAATTTGTTTTTCGATAAACACATTTGAAATTACCCCAAAAATGTATGTGAAAATTTCCTCGAAAGCACGGACTGTAAACTCAATTCTTCCTCCATTTAGCTCTGACCACTATCCAATAATCAAAGATAGATCAGAAATATTCACAACAACATGAACAATAACACATTATTTTAGTTTTGATAAAACTTATGTGAACAAAATTGCGAGAAAACATAAAGTTTTAAATTGAAAAATATAAATATTGTTTGCCGCTTTTTTTGTAAACTCTTTACATTTGTATGAGGGTATGGATGGGGGGGGGGGGGGTCTGTTATTCTGTAAACATTTAATTTTCACCCCATTTTTCTCTAATCTTTAAAAAATTAACCCCTTTTTTCTCTAATCTTCCAAAATTTAACCCTTTTATTCTCTAATCTTCTATTTTTTGGCTCATTATTCTCTAATCTTCATTTTTTAAGGGCATTATTCTTTAATCATTTAACCCCATCCAAACCCTCTTGTATACTTATTACGATTTTTTTGTTACCACAATGACTATCTGTGGGGTATCATGAACTTGATGGGTATCACTTTGGCAGCGCGTTTTTCTTTTTATTTCATTACGTTGTTTAGTTGGAAATTTGAATGATGCATTTAATAAATATCAGAATTATTTGTAATTGTTATTATTGATGTCATTGTTATGCGTTGTTTCTTCCAATTTTGGAAATTTTGGGGCGTTTCTGAAATCTACATATCACTTTTTAGCAAAACCGTCGTTTACCGGAAGTTTAATATTATTGAGTCCTTCATTATTTAAAATTTTTATAAATGACTTCCCATCTTATCTTGACTCCTGCCTGGATGCAGTTTCCCTGCACTCCGAGAAATTAAATTGTTTGATGTATGCAGATGATATTGTGATTATGTCAACATCAGCCACAGGGCTTCAAAGTAGACTTGATCAGCTAGAAAAATATTGTGCTGACTGGTGCCTTAAAGTTAATATTAAAAAGACTAAAGTCATAATTTTTAATAAGGCTGGAAGGAAAATTCAAGCGAATTTTCGACTGCAGAATAACTTGATTGACTGTGTCGCTCATTACAAATATTTGGGTGTTCACTTTACTGCATCTGGAAGTTTTCATCTAGCTAAAACTGAACTTTATAATAAGGCTCTTAAGGCCTACTATAAACTTAGAAAGGATTTTATCAATTTGTCTCCTGGAATAAAATCTTGTGTTCATATTTTTGATCATACCCTTAAACCCATTCTGTTATATAATTCAGAGGTATGGGGAGGTTATAATGTTTCTTGTAATAAATTACAGTCTTCCTTATTTAATCTTGAAAATATTTTTAAAAATCTTAAGTGTGAGAATCTCCATCTTAAATTTTCTAAGTTTATACTTGGTGTACACAAAAGGAGTGTCAATTTTGCTGTATTATCAGAACTGGGGCGTTTCCCCTTACATTATGATATTGTAAAGTCAATTGTAAAATACTGGTATAGATTTGAAAATCTTACAACTGAATTCAGTCTATTGAAAGATGCTTATAAATGCAGCCAAGAGCTTCACAAATCTAACATAACTTCTTGGTACTCATTTGCTAAGAAAGTATTAGAAGTTTTTGAAATTAAACCAGAAGTAAAACATTTTGGACAATATAAATTTTTGAACATATCTAGCAAATTAATTCACACTAAATATATTAGCAATTGGTATGCTAGCCAAAATAAAGCTTCTGATGGAAAACTGTTTAATTATGTGAAATTTAAGCAGAATTTTGGTTATGAAAATTATCTTTCTTTAATAAAGGACTTTGATTTAAGAAGATCTATATGCAAATTACGTATTTCTGCTCATAAGCTTCAAATTGAAGTTGGACGTTTTTCAAATATTCCACGAAATGAAAGAATTTGCAAAAAATGCTCCTCTGGCTGTGTTGAAGATGAAATCCATTTTTTAACTAACTGTGAAAATTCTAAATCAGATAGAGATGCTCTCTTTGACTTTGTTTGCCAAAGAATTCCAAATTTTTCTTTACTGGATAATCAGCATACATTTATTTATTTATTAAACTGTGAAGACAATCAGGTCCTTAATGCTGTTGGTAAATTTATTAAAGTGAATATGAGTTAGTAATTGTATTGTTACTGTATGTAAAATAATGTTTGTATCTACATTATATGTATCTATCAAATTAATATTCTTTTTCCTTATTCATGTATGCTCTGTATGCCCCTTGTGGGCCCTTAATTGGAAATAAAATATGTTATGTTATGTTATGTTATGTTATATTATATCCCTGTTTGATCTGCTACCTTTCACACAAAAAGAGCAATGGACGAAATGAACGAAATAGGAATAGGAATGACACCTGAACTGTTTGCTGCTGTATTTACTCTTTTATTGAAATTTTCATAGGCAACAATGAATGAAATTATTTTTTTCACTTTTGAACCCGCTGTTGTATTATAATTCCTGCATCAGATAATCAAACATCTCATCCTCAATGCCTCTTTTCTGACCAAAATTATCCATCACTGCTTTATCTCTTGAGCCATGTATTAACCCAAAGCCTTTAGGGGTATGGTTGAGTCTTGGAGATGAAGAAAGCTATTTTTATCCTACTTTCACTTTGGTGAAACAACCTGTACTTTCACTTTCAACAATCATGGCAATCATTCTTTTCCCTCATATTTAATTAATATATTTCAGTATAGAAAATTTATTAGCACAAACACATAAGTTTACATGAAGTGAATATGGCATACAGTATATTAACCTGACAATGATTTAATTGAAGTGACAGCTAGTGATATACATGTATATATATGTCATAGTGACTTAATAGTTGGTAACTATATTGGTAGACCATGATCAACATTATTACAGATGTGTATCTCCTTTTTTGATACATTGGATTTATTTCTCGGGTTTCCAATGAAAGATAACATTTGTGTGAAACTTGGTCATTTTTTGTGACAGACTTGGGGAATAGCTTTGGTAGAAAGGATGGAGGCTAGAATATATGAAGTAACATTATGTTTTCCCTTTATCAGATGCTGCAGCATCAGCAGGCAATGGGTGGTTTTATGTTTCCTGGAGAATCAGACGAGGATGAAGATGAAGAAAATGAGGAAGAAATACAAAGTAATATAATTATAGCTTATTAATGCATTGTTTAAGCTACATGTAGTTTTAAATTAATGAGTACTTCATGAAAATAATTCCATTAGATATATTTCAAACCCATGAAAAGATATTGTGCATGCATACACCAAACATCAATGAGACAACACCCTAACAAAACAACATGAGCATGTAATGATAAGTCCGAGATTACTCTGGCGTCCAACGGCTGTTTTGCCAGACAAGCTGGGGCCCTCCCACGAGTAGAGATGACATCATTAATGATTGACTGATTTTTGGTTGCATATATAATGTCCAGTGTGTAATATTTCAATATGAAGCATGTTCAGGACTAGATAACTTAAAATTAAATGCAATGAATAGATAGGTCCTATCATAGAGGCTGTTTTTGATGAAGGTCAGGAAATTTGAACTACCACTTGGAAATGATGGTACATTGTATATTGAATAGGTTCGAAATTTCTCCTTGCAACAGGCCACTTTATAGAGTCGTTACAAGGTTTCTTGGTGTGCAAAGAGCATGGCATTCTCTTAACACCAGGCATCGGATTTAAAGTCTCTATTCTGACTGGGTATTGCTGCTCACTTGTACATAGTACAGCCAAACAGACACCCCACTTTGGCAAGCCAATCTGAAGAAAACCAAAGTGCCCATATTTCTATTCCCCAGTCAATGTGTGAAATTCACTGTGAAAGACCTGATATTAAAGCAAACAGACAATGAAACTCCTACAATATTGTATGCTTTCCCAAAAAACTGAACAGTAACACTAAATTCCAGAAACTTTCAAGCTCTTATTTGTGTGTGCTAATTAAAAATGCAATAACAGTAGAAGCATATATATATATAAATTCAAATGTCATAGAATATTTAAAATTATTTTTTTAAACGATATTTATTGAAATCATTCACTCATATTTTTTTTTTAATTTAATCAATACATTCATAATGATGATTGTGTTTGACTTGCTTCTGAAAATGCTGAACTAATGATTTGTTTGTTTATAGCATGTTCATATTTTTTTTTTGTATTTTTTTTTTTAGACAATTCAGTATGATTAATATGGATCTGTTCCAATGATTTTTCAGAGTAAATGATTTGGATTTGAATATTTTTAATACTCTGCTTATATGTTTTTATTGAATTTTCAGATAATCCAAAGAAAAGAATATTATGGGCGGCAGAAAACAATCATTTAGACATAGTGGAATCAATTTTACAGTCTGACCCAGAATTGATCAAATCTTGTGACGATGACATGTATACTCCACTTCATAGAGCATGCTATAATGGTCATGTTGATATGGTTAAGGTACACAAAATGTAGGAAAAACATGAAAAAATGAAAAAAGATTATTTGGACTTTTGCATTATGGATTTTAATCCCAAGGTCCAGGCAAATTTAAACATAAAATACAAAAAATGGGATAAAACAAGGGCAAATTAAGTTTTATGGGAAGAAATCGCCATCCATGAGAGACATGACAACCAAATCTACTCTTCACAAGAGACCAAATGACACAGAAATTAACAATATATAGGTATATAGGTAACTGTATGGCCTTCAACCATGAGCTAAGCCCAAACCAAATAAACGGCCATAAAAAGCCCCAACAAATATAAAACAATTCAAAAGAGAAATCTAACGGCATAATTTGTGTTCAAATTATGAACGAAAAACAAATTTGTAACACAGCAACAAACGACAACCACTGAATTACAGGCTCCTGCCCTGAGATACACACATACATACAGAATTTGGTGGATTTAATCATGTTAGCTGGATCCCAACCCTCCCCTAACAAAGGTATAATAGTACAATATCAGAGAAAACTATAAAAAAAAATCAGTTGAAAAAGGCATTACTCATCAGATGAATACAAATAGAAATACAACTTAACAAAAACACAGAATCGATGCGGCGGGGTACTTGTGCATCCCAAAATAAAAAGACACTAAGTGTATATCTGAGAGTACTCACAGCTACTGACAAAGGTGTATTTATAATATGTAAAGTGAATAAGTTCAACAGAGGCTATCATTGATGTTTTTTTTAAAACTTTTTTACAGTTACTGATAAGAAAGAATGCAGATGTTAATGCTAAGACATCAGATGGATGGCAACCGATTCACAGTGCTGCAAGATGGAATCAGTCAGAAGTTATTAAAGTTTTACTAGAACATAATGCAGATATAAATTCACAGACAAATGGCGGTCAAGCACCGCTACATCTAGCTTCCTCCTGTAAAGATACTCGGGAAACATTGACATTGTTATTATCCAATCCAAACACTGACAGGACTATTATAAACAATCTTGGTGAAACAGCAGAGACAATTTGTAAAAGAACAAGTGCACTGTGTAAATTATATGAGGAAATAAAAACGTAAAATGTATATTAATTTACTACTGGGGTTCATTTGTTGTAACCCAACCTTCTTTTGGGACAATCAATGCATTTAAATGGGGACATTTATTTGGACCTGCCTCTACATGTTTGAATATGACTGGATCTAGCCCTGCAAATGATAGGTATATTGCATCCACTTACTACCTGTTGTTCACATCATACTGCAACATATAAATGCAAACAAATTATTGCAACATTTTAATGCAAACAAACAACATATACATGATATTTATAATAGATTGTGTAATAACAGTTGTTTTTGAACTGACATGATATTGTAGTATTAATAATATCGTAGAGTTTCCACATAGATTTGTCCAAGTCATGAAGGCAGTTTTCTAACTATGGCATACCTCCACTGTTACTAGATGTGGCGGTGTTCCAATTATGGAATACCACTGCTATTACTTATTGTGGCAGTGTTCAAAGTAAGGCATTCCACTAGAATGAATAGTTGCGGTATTTATCCAACTAAGGCACATCACTGGACTAACTAAGGCAGACCAGCAGAATAACTAGTTGTGGCAGTGTTCTAACTTTGATATACCACTTTTGTTACTAGTTGTGGCATATATATATCTAACTTGGGCATACCACTTATATAACTAGTTGTGACAGGTTGTCAAACTAAGGCATACCACTGCTATTTCTAGTTTGGCAGTTTTTGTTGAGCACATGACTTTTGTGACTAAAAGCTTGACATAGGGATAGTGATCTGGCGGCAGCAGCATTAGCTTATCTCTTATAAGCTTAATATTTCAGAAGGTAGAATACCTTGATCTTTCATACTTTGTATAAAGATGCCTTACCATATAAAGTTTCTGTCTGTCATATGTCCATTGTCCTCATTTTCAATGTTTCAGTTACTACTTGAACAAAAAAAAAGTGCTGTTAATTTGTCTCTAGTTATGATAAATAGGATAACTATATTTGGTATGTGAATACTTTCATATGACTTTGCAAGGTCCTTAAGCCCGTCAGACAGTTTTCACTTGACCTTGATCTCATTTCATGGATCAGTGAACTAAATTAAGTTTTGGTGTTCAAGTCTATATATATATGTGCTATAAACAATGGGTCTATATTTGATAAGGAATGATTGTATTGACCATTGGCAGGTGTCATCTGACCTTGACCTCGTTTTCATAATTCAGTTAAAGCTAAGTTTTTGTGTTTTGGTCTATTTTGCTTATACTGTATGCAGAATGTCTACAATGTCTGGTGTATGCAATAATTGTAAGGAATACATGTCTGTCTGGCCAGGCTCATCTGACCTTGACCTCATTTTCAGGGTTCATTGATCAATGTTAAGTTTTCCTGGTTAAGTTTGTTTCTTAGATATGCAATATGTCAACTACATGTATATTTAAAGCAAATTTGGTATGTAATGATTTCGGTTTTGGTTTATCTGACCTTTGGCTACATTTTCTTGGATTATGTTTAAGATTATGTGATAGTTGTAGTAAAGCTTTATACTGATAACTATCAACATAATATCAATGGTTAGTAAAGAAGGCAAGATATTTCAGGGTGTGCACTGTTTATCTAAGGCATACCACTGATGTTACTAGTTGTGGCAGTGTCCCTAATAAGGCATACAACTGCTATTTCTGGTTGTAGTGTTGTTACTAAGTCATACCACGGCTGTAACTAGTTGTGGCAGTGTTCTAACTCATGCAGACCACTTATAGTACTAGTACTGGCTGTGTTCTAACTAAGGCATACCATCTATTAGTTATGGGAGTGTTTAAACTTTTGAATATTAGTTTCAACTATTGTTAATACAGAAATTATTAAGAGGTTTTTATGAATGCGAAAAAAGCAACTGAATAAGTATTGCAATAATAAGTACTCGTAATTTGATATCTGATAGTCATCATACATATATACATGTATCTGTAGGAAGATTTCCAGATATCTGATAGTCTTCATACATATATCTGTAAGAAGATTTCCCGATATTGCATTAACTAATCAATTCTTAACATATCATATAAATAAATGCACATTATAATTTCTGAATTTACAGTATGCAGTCTACAAGCTGTTACTTGTTCTAGCAATGTTCCAAATATTGCTGTTATAAGTTGTTGTGGGTTCTAACTACAGTATTCAAAGTACTGATATTAATAGTTGTGACAGTGTTTCAACAGTTATATAAAGTCATACCAGTTGTTACTAGAAACTAAATAAAGGCAACAGTAGTAACAATTGTTCAAAAGTCATAAATCGTTTTAGAGAAAACAAATCCGGGTTGAAACAAAAATTGAGGGAAACACATCAACTCTAAGTGGAAAACAAAGGAACTACAGGATCAGGTACTAAAGAACAACAACAAATTTTGCATATACTGATAGGGAAGCGTTTCGTTTGAATTGTATTCGGTTCACAAAATGGGTGGCTGTTGACTCCATTTTTATTCCCCACAACAGACGAAATCAAAGCGGACTTTAGTACCATTAAAACGTTTAATCCCGCTGCAAATATTTGCACCTGTTTTAAGTCAGGAATCTGATGTACAGTAGTTGTCGTTTGTTTATGTAATTTATACGTGTTTCTCGTTTTTAACCGGATTTTTGTGACAAAAATGTCGGTTATTGATTTGGGGATGTACGGCGGGCGGGCGGTCGGGCAGTCGGGCGGTCGGGCGGGCGGGCGGGCGGCAATCAAATGTTGTCCGTGCATTAACTCATGAACCGTTCAACCAAAGCTTTTAAAATTTTAATATGTTATTACTGACAACTATTCGAAGGTCAAGTTCAATAATGGCGATTTTGACTTTTACCGTTCAGGAGTTATGGTTCTTGAAAGATTGAAAAATGGAGTTGTCCGTGCATTTACGCATGAACTGTTCTACCAAAGCTTCCCAAATTTTAATATGTTGTTACTTATGAAAGAATGGAGGTCAAGTTCAATAATGACGAATTTGACTTTTACCGTTCAGGAGTTATGGTTCTTGAAAGATTGAAAAATGGAGTTTCCAGTCGTGTCCGTGCATTTATGCATGAACTGTTCTACCAAAGCTTCCGAAATTTTAATATGCTGTTACTGATGACAAAATGGAGGCCAAGTTCAATAATGACGATTTTGACTTTTACCGTTCAGGAGTTATGGTTCTTGAAAGATTGAAAAATGGTGTTTCCCGTCGTGTCCGTGCATTTTCTCATGAACCATTCAACCAAAGCTTTTGAAATTTTAATATGTTGTTACATATGACAAAATAGAGGTCAAGTTCAATAATGACGATTTTGACTTTTACCGTTCAGGAGTTATGGTTCTTGAAAGATCGTAAAATGGCGTTTCCATTCAGGTTGTTGCATTTACTCATGAACCATTCAATCTAAGCTTTTCAAATTTTTATATGTTGATACTGATGACAAAATGGAGGTCAAATCTGATATTGACGATTTTCACTTTCACCATTCATCAGTAATGGTTCTTGTGATATTGCCAGGACACAAATAAATGTTAATAAATCCGGTTTGCTGTCGTTGTGACAGCCTCTTGTTTTTATATAGACTAGACCGTTGGTTTTCCCGTTTGAATGGTTTTACACTAGTAATTTTGGGTCTCTTTATAGCTTGTTGTTCGATGTGAGCCAATGCTCCGTGTTGAAGGCCGTACATTGACCTATAATGGTTTACTTTTATAAATTGATATTTGGATGGAGAATTGTCTCATTGGCACTCACACCACATTTTCCTATATCTATTTAGGGTTGCACTCCGTCCGTATGTATGTATGTCTTGTGGCTAATCAGTTTTCAACACTTTTTTCTCTGTGCCTTGAGAGATTTATTTGATATGTGGTGTATTCATGTATAGTTTTATCATGACAAGTAATTGAAGTTACAGATCAAGATGGTGAATTCTGTTACTGTCTGATGATTTTTTGTCGAGCCTGCAACTTTTGTTGCAGAAAACTCGACATAGGGATAGTGATCCGGCGGCGGCGGTGTTAGCTCACTTCTTAAAAGCTTTATATTTCAGAAGGTGGAAGACATGGATGCTTCATACTTTGTATATAGATGCTTCATGTTATGAAGTTTCCGTCAGTCACATGTCCAATGTCCTTGACCTCATTTTCATGGTTCAGTGACCACTTGAAAAAAAGTTCAAATTTTTTGTAATGTTGAATTCTCTCTTATTTTAAGTAATAGGATAACTATATTTGGTATGTGCGTACCTTGCAAGGTCCTCGTGTCTGTCAGACAGTTTTCACTTGACCTCGACCTCATTTCATGGATCAGTGATCAAGGTTAAGTTTTGGTGGTCAAGTCCATATCTCAGATACTTTAAGCAATAGGGCTAGTATATTCGGTGTATGGAAGGACTGTAAGGTGTACATGTCCAACTGGCAGGTGTCATCTGACCTTGACCTCATTTTCATGGTTCAGTGGTTATAGTTTAATTTTTGTGTTTTGGTCTGTTTTTCTCATACTATATGCAATAGGTCTACTATATTTGTTGCATGGAATGATGGTAAGGTGCTCATGTCTAGCGGGCAGATGTCATCTGACCTTGACCTCATTTTCATGGTTCAGTGGTCTTTGTTTAGTTATCTTGGTTAATGTTAAGTTTATGAGACAGTTGTAATAAAACTAAGCTTTATACTTAGGACTATCAACATAATATCAATGATTAGTAAAGAAGGCGAGACATTTCAGCGTGTGCACTCTTGTTGTAGAGTTATGGTCCTTTGGATTTCACTTATATAATCAGTTTTCGACAATTTTTTTCGTCATGCTTGAAGATATTGACTTGATAATTGGTATAAAGTTTTATCATATAACAGATCAATTCCGAATTAAGATCTCGTTTGACGATTTTGTGCAGGGTTATTGTTCTTGTACTTTGAAAATTAACTAAGTTAATCAATTTTCCACACTTTTTTTGTCATGATTGAAGATATTGACTTGAAATATGTTATATAGTTTACACCATACTATGTTATAGAACTAGTAAGCATTTGGTTCCAGCATTTTTAACCGTAGAGGACTATTTTTTGCCATCAATACGCTCAGAATGCTTGTAAATGATTTGACTTTAAGGATGTCTAAAAGCCAAATATATCAACACTATATCTCTTATGGTTTACAAAGGATTGAAACCAAACCAATTAATTTGGTATATCTTCACACCATAGTTGAACACCTCTCTTTTTATGCCCCACCTACAATACACCTACGATAGTAGAGGGGCATTATGTTTTCTGTTCTGTGCGTCCGTCCGTCCGTTCGTCCGTCTGTCCCGCTTCAGGTTAAAGTTTTTGGTCAAGGTAGTTTTTGGTAAAGTTGAAGTCCAATCAACTTGAAACTTAGTACACATGTTCCCTATCATATGATCTTTCTAATTTAATTCCAAATTAAAGTTTTGACTCCAATTTCACGGTCCAATGAACATGGAAAATGATAGTGCGAGTAGGGCATCCGGGTTCTATGGAAACATTCTTGTTTAGAGTGTTCTTATTTTGTACTGTTTTTCTTCATGCTTGAAGACATTGATTTGATATTTGGTATACTGTTTTATCATGACAAGTTATAGATTAAGTTCGAAGTCATTCCGGTCTTATGATTTTATGCAGAGTTATGGTCCTTGGATTTCAGCTAAATAATCCCTTTTTCAACACGACTTTTCGTCATGCCTGAAGTTATTTACTGGAAATTTATTATATAGTTTTGATCATGACAAGTTATAGATCAAGTTAAAATTTTGTTTCAATACATAAAGGCAACAGTAGTATACCGCTGTTCGAAATTCATAAATTGATAGACAAAAAACAAATTCGAGTTACAAACTTAAACCGAGGAAAACACATCAGCTATATGAAGAAAACAACGAAACAACAGAAACACTGAAGTGAAAAAAACCCAAACCAAACGACAATGTAAAGTAAAATCTCAAAAATACTGAACACCGAGGAAAATTCAAAACGGAAGGTCCCTAATCAAATGGCAAAATCAAATGATCAAACACATCAAACGAATGGACAATTGTCATATTCCTGACTTGTTACAGACATTCTCAAATGTACAAAATGGTAGATCGAACCTGGTTTTACCACACACAGAAACGAACTATAAGATAACAACTGCCATTGAATTTTGAACCTGTAGGGGACTATGTATTGCCATGCCATACTCACAGAATGCTTGTTGTTAACTGTTTTTTAAATTAGGCGATTATTTTTCTCAATTGAATTGGTTCATTATTTTTTTTCATGTCTGGGCCTTTTATAGACGACCCTACGATATGGGTGTTTCGGAATGTTGAACGCCGTATGGTTATAATAAAGAATAAGATACTTTAACTACAAAAAAATAATGAAATAATGTAGTCCTGTTTTATTCCACCAATTTTTATTAAAAACATTTACGTATTGCTTAAAGGTTTTGCCAAACAATGCATGTAATAATACGAATTCCTGAGATGAGCCTATCATTCGTATAGTAAGACGATGCTATATAACTAACAAAAAAATTCGCGATGCAAAGCACGAAAAATAACATTAATACCCTATTATCCAATAAAAAATCCAGAAAATGTACTGAATCCCCAGTGGACATAAAATGGTCTCTGTCCGTAGTTTTTGTTCTTTTCCATCCACACACGATCCCCCTTCTTCAGATTGAGAATGACTGCATTCATAGCATGATTCCAGTTTGCTTTCCGAGCATCAGGATATACGAGCATTTTATAAGTGTCGTTAACTTTCAGGAAGACTTCTAACGCAGACCCACACTTAGTTAAAATTGAACACATAAAAACATAGGATCCAGAAAACGGAGCGGTGAAAACGGATGTCAAACGATTGAAAGCATTCCCTTCATTAGATCTGACTTCCAAAAATTTTATTGTCGCCCCAGGATCAACATTGGATTGACTGTGTGCAAAAGCCGAAAACGCAACAATTGGTCTTTTTACTGGAACAGAAAGGCGTTTTTCTAATGAAGATATGTCACTCATAATTTTGTCCTGGTTCAATTTGATTTTAATTTGATTTTTATCATACAGATCCAGTCTTTTTTCTTGAGAAGCAAGTTTGTCAATAAGTGTTTTATTTTTCAATTGAAGCCGGTCTTGATTCTTCGTGATACGTGCTATCTTTTTAGACGAAATAACAACTTCAAGGTTTTTAAGCACAGATTTAATGTCGTCGATTTTCGACTCATGCTTCTCCAGTTTTCTTTCTTGCTGTCGAAGTTTCTCTTCTAATCGAGCAGTTTTCATTTCACACATCTCTTTCTGTGAATTGACGACAAATTCTATGGTTTTGAACCAGTTAAAATCTTCACCCCTTTTCTTCACACCAGGGTTATCTGACAATAATCTGTCATCATTTCCTTTCTCAAATTTTTCAGTGAAATATAGCTGAACCACGCTTAAGAAAGTTAAAGCAATAATCCAATAATTATTAACCATTTCAAGATTAAGGCGTCAATTATTTCGATTTCTATGTTAGTTTAACAGTGCTACCAAAACATTAAAATTAATGTACATATGTTACATGGTTAAAGTAATAATAGACATTAATTGTATAATTGCATGTCGTCTACATATACACTATTCGTGCAGCGTCGGAAAATATAAAACATTTCTTACCCTGCACAATTATTTAATTTAAATTCAATACTGCAATTTAACATTGAACTTAGACGTATAAGTTTTTTCAAATCTTCTTGTTGAATTTGTATCTGAAGCGAAATTAAATGACTTTTAAACGTGTACCTAAATGAGGACATTATGTTTGATACATAAGTTAGTGACATATATTTTGAAAAATCAAACATGAAAAAATATGAGAGTGAAACTGCAATATCTATCATGTACTTTTGAGGATGTTATTTACATCCTGACTATATCTATTATTTTTGATACATATGTATTCGTTAATGAATATCCTCCATTATTTACCCACATACTGAAATAAGGTCAAATATCTGAATGATTATCTCCTATATAAATGAAATATCTCTTTTTTCATTTACCATAATATCATAGTATAAATCAGATACACCTGATCGGACTAACACCCTCAGGTGTGTATCTAATCATTTACCCTCAGGTGTATATCTTATCATTAACCCTCAGGTGTATATCTTATCATTAACCCTCAGGTGTGTATCTAATCATTTACCCTCATGTGTGTATCTAATCATTTACCCTCAGGTGTGTATCTAATCATTTACCCTCGAGTGTGTATCTAATTATTTACCCTCAGGTATGTATATAATCCTTTACCCTCAGGTGTGTATCTAATCATTTATCCTCAGGTGTGTATCTCATCATTTACCATCAGGTGTGTATCTTATCATTAACCCTCAGGTGTGTATCTAAGCTTTACCCACAGGGGTGTATCTAATCATTTACCCTCGGGTGTGTATCTTATCATTTACCCTCTGGTGTGTATCTAATCCTTTACCCTCAGGTGTGTATCTAATCATTTATCCTCAGGTGTGTATCTCATCATTTACCATCAGGTGTGTATCTTATCATTAACCCTCAGGTGTGTATCTAAGCTTTACCCACAGGGGTGTATCTAATCATTTACCCTCGGGTGTGTATCTTATCATTTACCCTCTGGTGTGTATCTAATCATTTACCCTCGGGTGTGTATCTTATCATTTACCCTCTGGTGTGTATCTAATCCTTTACCCTCAGGTGTGTATCTAATCATTTACCCTCAGGTGTGTATCTAATCATTTACCCTCTGGTGTGTATCTCATCATTTACCATCAGGTTTGTATCTTATCATTAACCCTCAGGTGTGTATCTAAGCTTTACCAACAGGGGTGTATCTAATCATTTACCCTCGGGTGTGTATCTTATCATTTACCCTCTTGTGTGTATCTAATCCTTTACCCTCTGGTGTGTATCTCATCATTTACCATCAGGTTTGTATCTTATCATTAACCCTCAGGTGTGTATCTAAGCTTTACCAACAGGGGTGTATCTAATCATTTACCCTCGGGTGTGTATCTTATCATTTACCCTCTTGTGTGTATCTAATCCTTTACCCTCAGGTGTGTATCTAATCATTTACCCTCTGGTGTGTATCTCATCATTTACCATCAGGTTTGTATCTTATCATTTACCCTCTGGTGTGTATCTAATCATTTACCCTCGGGTGTGTATCTTATCATTTACCCTCTGGTGTGTATCTAATCCTTTACCCTCAGGTGTGTATCTAATCATTTACCCTCAGGTGTGTATCTAATCATTTACCCTCAGGTGTGTATCTCATCATTTACCATCAGGTTTGTATCTTATCCTTTACCCTCAGGTGTGTATCTAATCCTTTACCCTCTGGTGTGTATCTAATCATTTACCCTCAGGTGTGTATCTCATCATTTACCCTCAGGTTTGTATCTAATCATTTACCCTCAGGTGTGTATCTAATCCTTTACCCTCAGGTGTGTATCTAATCATTTACCCTCAGGTGTGTATCTCATCATTTACCCTCAGGTTTGTATCTTATCATTAACCCTCAGGTGTGTATCTAAGCTTTACCAACAGGGGTGTATCTAATCATTTACCCTCGGGTGTGTATCTTATCATTTACCCTCTGGTGTGTATCTAATCATTTACCCTCAGGTGTGTATCTAATCATTTACCCTCAGGTGTGTATCTCATCATTTACCATCAGGTTTGTATCTTATCATTAACCCTCAGGTGTGTATCTAAGCTTTACCAACAGGGGTGTATCTAATCATTTACCCTCGGGTGTGTATCTTATCATTTACCCTCTTGTGTGTATCTAATCATTTACCCTCAGGTGTGTATCTTATCATTAACCCTGATGTGTGTATCTAATCATTTACCCTCTTGTGTGTATCTAATCCTTTACCCTTATGTGTGTATCTAATCATTTACCCTCAGGTGTGTATCTAATTATTTACCCTTATGTGTGTATCTAATCATTTACCCTCAGGTGTGTATCTTATCATTTTCATATTCCTGACTTGGTACAGGCATAAAATGTCTTTAAAAAGAATAATACATATTTACATAATAATAATAAAATTGAGAAAGAAAATAGGGAATATGTCAAAGAGACAACATCCCGACAAAAGATCAGACAACATAAACATCTCAAAAGGTTAATTTGGCTTAAACCTACTTAAACAAATGTGATTAAGCTATATTTCTCTGAAAAACTTGAGAAAGGAAAATATGACAGGTTAATGACAGATAAGCATAGTGTGAGGAAAAAGGGGTGAAGAGTTTAACTCCAGTTTAAATTCAAAACCATAGAATTTGTTGTCAATTCACAGAAAGAGATGTGTGAAATGAAAACCGCTCGATTGGATATGGAGAATATGTCAAAGAGACAACAACCCGACCAAAAAGCAGACATCATTAAAATCCCGAAAGGTTAATTGGTTTATACCTACTTAAAAAAAAGAGACAACGGAACAGTTACCAGCATTTAAAATCAATCAACTTTTTGTTATTCTTCCGTTACATGTATAATCAGTGAAAGGGTTACGGAAATTATAACTTAAAAAGTGTTACAGGAAAGGAAACAAAGCTATATCAAAAAGCAAAAATAATCGTATATTTAACCACACTTTTCATTCTGACATATAAACGTAAATCAAAGTATGGCGAATAACACCGATTATGTCGAGGTTCTTTATGATCAGAACTACTCCGATGTCGCTCTAAGCAGTACCATTCTGACAATTATCGGAGGTATCGTTGGTATCCTAGGAAACGGTTCAGTCATTATATGTTACTTCTTTCGTATTCAGGAAAGAGGAGAGCGTTATTTTATTCCGGTGTTAGCAGTTGTAGATTTAGTTGCTTGTATAACAAGTTCTATTTTCTACGTTATGGATAATACATTTTTCTTCAATTATCCCAATGATTTTATGTGTCGTATTCTAATATTTTTGCAGCTGCTTGTGCCAGCGATTTCCGCAAGTTTATTACTTATAATAAGTGTTCAAAGATATCTGTTAGTTTGCAAGCCACACGGACCAAGGATGACATTACGTTGGAAGAGGATTGCCATTGTTGTTGCATGTTTGTTTACTTTGACTTACTCTGCACCGGTTCTTGCGATATCTGGAATTAAAACATCATATGAAACTTTTCAGAATTATACAGTACAAATTAAAGTCTGTAAATTTTCAACAGCAGAAACTTCAGCTATGACAACAGCTTACTTCGGGTTTCTTCTTCTGTTAACGATTATCAGTATTCTGATAACCATAAGTTTGTTCATACCTGTTTTGAAAAAGATACAACTCTCCTTTCTAGGGAAATTCAGACGAAAACGTCAGAATACGCTACCTGATGATGATTCGGTGCCAAAACATAATATAGAACTTAGAAGATACAAAAGAAAAACTCCTGAAATTCAGATCCAGAAAAAATCCAGCTCAAACCCAAGCATCAATACATCATCCTCTACTTTGATAGATGATCTGGATATAAATAAAACAGTAAATACTTTCACAACCGAGGACAACGAAAGAACAAGAAAGGAAAAGGCAACAAGAAAAATAACAATTATGCTTTTTGTCATCATTGCTGCTTATGTTTTATCTTATATTCCTTCTTTAATAACTTTAATCGTAGTATATGTTGATGGCGATCTCAATATCGGCTCTATATCCAGGGAGTCAGCATTTGTTTTTATTTACTTTGCGCGTTTTGTCTTTCTTAACCACATTGTCAATCCTTTTATATACAGTTACTTCGATGAGAAGTTTAGAACAGAATTGAGAAAGCTATTAACACAGATAAACAAATGCTGGTTAGTACAAAATGAAAAATAAAATGTAAAGACACAGCTAAATTAACAAAGTGAGTTTAATTATTCTATTTGAAACAAGTTAACTAAGGCCGTGTTCACATTGATCTAAACTCGGTGATGTGTTAGTGTAACTCACACGTAAACTAAACACAATTACGTTCCCATTGATAAAACGTAATTTGTACATGCAGTTTGAATTATTTTAAATTAGTCTACATGCAGTCGATAGTCAATGTAGGCCTTGCGTAGGTTAAGTGTACATAAAACTAAGCATTTAGAACATTAATTCTACCACGTATATTTAAGGAAGAAACTATTTTTGAATAAAATTGATATCTATAACAATTATTAATAAAGTTCTTTACAGTATTATTTGTCTAACTTTGCCTGAAATATATTAATTTGTTATAGAGAAAACTTTAGGCAGTTTTGTTCTGATCTGATGAATGTGCAGAGTTATGGTCCTTGTATGCAAACGATCAGCTTCCACACTTTTGTATACCTTTACAAAACAAAATAAATTATTTGTTTGAAGGGAAAAGATTTGTTTTGAAAATGATATAGGCCAAGGAAGAATAATGATTTGTACACGTTATTATCTTTTTTCTCACTAAAAATTGTACAAGAAATTTGTTTTGATTTATTGATGATACGGATTTTAAATGGACAGAATCACAAGACCATCTGAATGAAATTAACACGTGTAATTCTTTCTATATATAAGAAAATTTCAGGAATATGACAGTTGTCGTCCATTCGCTTGATGTGTTTGAGCTTTTGAATTTTCCATTTCAGTACTTTTTGTGATTTTGTTTTTGCACGATTCAATGCATTTTACACACGAAACAACACAGAAAACACATTTCCTTTTTACTACGAGTTACATCCGGAACGGAACAATTATAGCGGATCTCCATACGAAGGAATCAAACAAACATCAGTTTTTCTTTTCTCAAAATTGCCACCCTAAACACTGCTCCTGTGGTATCCTTTTCAGCCAGTCATTGCAAGTCTAGAGAATATGCTCAGCTGAAAATAGAAAAAATGCTAGACCTAGATAACTACTTAAACATTTAGTTGTTCGAGGATACAATAAAAACAGCCCTGATACAGATACCAAAAGAGCAAACTGAACTAGCCGACAAGTGCAATGAAACAGAATGAAAGAATCAATAGAAGACCTCCTGTACTCACAATCCTGATCTTTAAAATGTATCATCCATTTTTCAAAAGCATTGGAAAATTAAAGAAGCTGACCCCAATTTAAAAACAAATATATTTTCCTCACCACCAGTTATGACATTAAGGAGACCTTAAATCACCCATGACGAATTAGTGACAGCTGCATAAACAAACAACCTACTCCACTTCCCGGTTGAAACAAATAATGTGACAGAAGGAATTGCTTATGTTGTAAAGCTACCAATACAAAAGAGGTGCGAACGATCCTAGAGGCACATTCAAACTCATAGATAACAAACAAACTGAGAACGCCATGGCCAAAAGTGAAAAAGACAAACAGACAAACAACAGTACACAAGACACAACATAGGAAACTAAATACTAAGTTCCACGAAACCTACTAAAACTGGGGTTGATCCCAGGTGCTTTCATCTTTCATCAACTTCTTAAATGAATAATTTCTACCATTTAATCAGATTTTCAACTTTAAAATGGAGAACTCAATTGATATATTGACACTTAACACTGGTGGCATTCAGTATGTGGGAGATACAAAAGACAAATTTAACAGTTGGCTAAATAACCATCGTTCATGGTACAAAACCAACAAGAACTGTATTTTCACTTGACAAATTCGGTCAAAGAAAAAAAATGATATTGTTACTTTCCAAATCATAGGAATCGACACCACCGAGAGGGACACCACGGTGAGAAGGAGAACAGAAGACGTTTGGATCTACCAGCACCACAATTAAGAAACTGACAGTCTTAATGAAAATGTCGAGAAAATATTTAGGAAAGATAATGCATAATTTAGTGCACATCGGCACCCTATTTATCCTGTAATATTGGCCAATGGGCGTTACAAACTCCAATCACCAATTTTGTAAATAACAAATTTAAAATTCTTTACAAGGCAGCTAAATCCATGTAAACTGAGCTGCAAAAGTATCTTATCTACATGCGATTTCAACTTTGACTAGCAAAATTATGCATTTATTTTAATTTCATTCTAAACCTTCTGATATGTACATGCTAAATAGTGTGTCAAAATTACATTGTTAGGCAATTTATAATTTCATTTGTGTAATTGAAATAATCTTTGTACTGATTAATCCACACTAAAATATTTTCATATATCATGTGTTGCTATTTATACAGGTTATAATAATAGAATGAGGTATTAAAGAAATTTTGATGTTCCATTTTTACTTCTTTCTGTCGAAATTTCTCTTCTTATCGATCAATTTTTATTTCACACATTTCATTCTGTGAATTGTTAAAGTATTCATTCCTTTTCCTGTCACATTACTACGATTATATGACAATAACCTGTAATCTTTTCCATTCTCAAGGTTTTCGAAGAAATACAACTGAACCACCTAATAAAATTAAAGCAATTATCCAACAATTATTAGCTATTTCAAGATTAAAGACGTAAATGTTTTCGATTGCTATGTTAGTTTAACGACAGTGTTCCCAACACTTCAAAACCAATGTACATATTTTACATGCGTTATAGAAATAATAGACTTTAATTATATATTCTCACGTAGTTTACATATACAATATTCATGCAGTGCCGGAAAATTTAAAATTTCTTACCCTGCACAATTACTAAATTTAATTTGATACTGCAATTTAACATTGAACTTAGATGTTTAAGTTTTTTCCAATCTAAACGTTGAATTGGTATATGAAGTGAAATCGAAATGACTTTTGATCGCGGACAGGAAAGAGGACATGAAATTGAACTGTATAATAAACAGTAATTTTAAAATAACCGGTCGCTTATACAAGAACGGGTAACTAGGAGACTTAAATAATTGTAACTAGTACTTGATTAATTTCACATGACTTGGCGGGGTTTAACCGATTCGCTTTTCTTTGACTAGTCTATCCATATACTTGTGTTTTGTGATAAACTCATCAATGACATGTCTAGTTATTGTCATTGATCCGATTAATCATTTAAACAATTTATGTGTCTTCGCAAAGTAAATAGGAGACACAGTCGTTTATATTCTTGTAAAGCGGAGTCTGAAAATTGTGTATATGAAAGTATAACTATGACGACGATAGTTAAAAGGCATAAGTCGTTATTCTGTAAGGTTTTGATATACTTTGTTCCTTTCCTTTTCATTCCAAATGGATTTGCTTTGTTTGGAGGGGCACAAGGATAAGTGGCAAATGATATCTCGACCTTAATGTTTTTGTTTTGTTTTTAGTCTGATAAATTTCGAAATATTCTCTTTTCCAGCTCGTACTCAGTTCTTTAATTGTATATCCATTAGGTGAAACTGATAGTTGATTACAACTGAGCTAAAAAATAAATATAGCAAGAATCATTCCTTTAACACACATCTTCAAATAGACTGTCCTTATCGAAATTTAAACGTTATCAGTTGAACAAATACATTGATAGTCCAATATGTGTAAAGCTTCATGTTCCTTGTCTGTCAAAATGTTACCTCTACAGTAGAAACGTCGATTGCAGGATAAAGAACTGTAAACACAAGGTTACGTAGCAGCTAGTAAACAAAAGTTTTACCAAGTTTTTTTTATTCAAAAGGGCACTGATTACACGGGTTTGCCGATTTTTTTCTACTAATTTTACACATCTACTGTCCGTTATACTTCCGTTACATGTATAATCAGTCAAAGGATACGGAAATTCTAATTTAAAAAGTTTTAAAGTAAAGGAAACATCTATAACAAATATAATCGGTATTGTATATTTAACCACATTTTTCGTTCTTACATATATATACGTAAATTAAAGTATGGCGAATAACACCAATTATGTGGAGGTTCTTTATGATAAAAACTACTCCGATGTCGCTCTAAGTAGTACAATTTTGACAATTATTGGAGGTATCGTTGGGGTCCTAGGAAATGGTTCAGTTATTATATGTTACTTTTTTCGTATCAAGGACAAAGGAGAGCGTTATTTTATTCCAGTGTTAGCAGTTGTAGATTTAGTTGCTTGTATAACAGGCTCTATTTTCTACGTTATGGATAATACATTTTTTTTCAATTATCCTTATGATTTGATGTGTCGTCTTCTGATTTTTTTGCAGCTGCTTGTGCCAGCGATTTCCGCAAGTTTATTACTGATAATTAGTGTTCAAAGATATCTGTTAGTTTGCAAGCCTCATGGACCAAGGATGACTTTACGCTGGAAGAGGATTTCCATTGGTGTTACATGCTTGTTTACTTTGACTTACTCTGCACCGGTTCTTGCAATATCTGGAATTAAAACATCATATGAAACTTTTCAGAATTATACAGTACAAATTAAAGTCTGTAAGTTTTCAACAGCAGAAACTTCAGTTCAGAATACAGCGTACTTAGGTTTCCTTCTTATGTTATCGATTATCATTATTCTGATAACCATGGGTTTGTTCGTACCAGTTTTGAAGACGATAAAACTCTCCTTTTTTGGGAAATTCAGAAGTGGGCGTAAGGCAAGTGAACATCGAAATACACCACTTAATACTGATTCGGTGTCAGCAACAGATATTGAACTGGGAAAATACGAAGGAAAAAAATCCTGAAATTCAGATCAAGAAAAAATCTAGCTCCATTTCGGGCATTCATAGATCATCTTCTTTGATAGATGATCTGGATAATAATAAACCAGTAAATACTTTCACAACCAAGGACAGTGAAAAAACAAGAATGGAAAAAGCAACAAGAAAAATAACAATTATGTTATTTGTCATCATTGCTGCTTATGTTTTATCTTATATTCCTTCTTTGATAACTTTGATTGTAATATATGCTGATGACGATCTTAATATCGGTACCGGTTCTATTTCAAGGGAATCCGCATTTGTTTTTATTTACTTTGCGCGTTTTGTGTTTCTAAACCACATTGTGAATCCTTTTATATACAGTTACTTCGATGAGAAGTTTAGAACAGAATTGAGAAAGTTATTTACATATACAACTCTATAGTAAAAAATACTATATAGTACAAAATGATAAATAAAATGTAAAGACGCAGTTAGATTGAAAAAAAATAGCCAATGTAATCAATCATAAACACGTTAACAAAATTTAAAGTTACTCAATTTCGCTGCTTAATTTGTTGGACGCATTTTGACTTATTTTGATATCATAACCAACTTTCTGTCAACGTTTACGTTAACTCTTTCTATGTTGCTTTAAGGGAATCATTTCAAACAATAAAAAATGAAGTTGGAGATATTTCTGTGAGAGGTATGTCGAGAACATTTTATTCGAGTATCCGAGTTTTGAATTTGTACTCAATGGTTCGATTTTTGGTGCGAATACTCGTCAGGAATGTTGTTGATTACTTTAAAAAGTAATTTATAAAATTACAATTAATTTGCTAATCTCATGAAATAAATAACATTACATTTACTCCTAAAAAGTGACCGACGACCTTTAATACAGTAGATTACTTTCTGTAAATCAATCATGATTACATTAGATTACAGTGTTTACTATGATGTAAAGGGTTTTTAACATAAAAAAAAAACAAAAAAAACCCACTAATTTTTGTGAAAAATTATGAAGAATGGGCAGAGTAAATGTCCTTGCACGCAATTGATCAGCTTCCACACTTTTGTATACCTTTACAAATAGTAATACATTATTTGTTTAAAGGGAAAGATAGTTGTGAACATCAAATATGCCACGGAAGAATAATAATTTGTACAAGTTAATTTCTTTTTCTCAAAAAAATTGTACAAAGAATTTTTTCGATTTATTGATGATATTGATTTCTAAATAACTATTTATTGACGATATTGAATTTAAATGGACAGAGTTATCATCTTTTTCTCATAAAATTGTACCAGTAATTTTTCGATTCATTTATGATATTTTATTGATTTTAAATGGACAGAATCACAAGACTATCTGAATGAATTTCTAAAACAATGTAACCCTTTCTACTTAAAAAAATGCCTCTGCTAAGTCAGGAATATGACAGTTGTTGTCCATTCGTTTGATGTGTTTGTGCTTTTGATTTTGCCATTTGGGACTTTCCAGTTTAAATTTCCCTCGGAATTCAGTATTTTTTGTGATTTCACAAGAAGTTAGCAATATCCTTTAACTCTTCTTTCCTCTATATAGATGATGTTCTTTCACTAAATAATTCAAAATTTGGTGACTATGTGGAACGCATCATTCCCATCAAACTAGAGATAAATGATACTACAGATACAGTTAAGTCGGCCTCATATCTTGACTTACATCTAGAAATTGACAATGAGGGTTGGTTGAAAACAAAACTTTACGACAAAAGAGATGGTGAACTTTCCATTTCTAAGTAGCAACATTCCAGCAGCACCTACATACGGGGTATATATCTCCCAATTGATACGATATTCCCGTGCTTGCATTTCCTATCATGATTTTTTTTATAGAGGGTTGCTGCTCACAAGGAAGCTATTAAACCAAGAGTTCCAAATGGTGAAGTTGAAATCATCCCTTCGTTAATTTTACGGACGCCATCACGAGTTGTTTGACCGTTATGGAATAAGCGTTTCACAAATGATATCGGAAATGTTCCTTACGTCGTAATTACAATCCCCTTCCCTTTCATGAATGTGGCCTACCGAATTAGACTATTTACTGGATTTGTTATCACATAAACAACACGACGGGTGCCACATGTGGAGCAGGATCTGCTTACCCTTCCGGAGCACCTGAGATCACCCCTAGTTTTTGGTGGGGTTCGTGTTGTTTATTCTTCAGTTTTCTATATTGTGTCATGTGTACTATTGTTTGTCTGTTTGTCTTTTTCATTTTAGCCATGGCGTTTTCAGTTTATTTTAGATTTATGAGTTTGACTGTCCCTTTGGTATCTTTCGTCCCTCTTTTATACTACGAGTTGCATCCAGAATGGAACCATTATAGCTAATCCCCATACGAAGGAATCGAAAAAAAACATCAATTTATCTCTCCTAAAATTTACTCAGATTCCAACTTAAGATGAAGAACTCAATTGAGATACTTATATTTAACACTTGTATGTAGGAGAAACAATGGAAAATTTTAATAGCCAGCTAGTAAATAACCATCGTTCATGGTGCAAAACCAACAAAAACTGTTCTCTCACAAGTTATCATCGCTCAAAGAAACAATTGATAATGCTACTTTCCAAATCAAAGAAGTCAACGCCGAGTGGGACACAACGGCGAAAATGAAAAGAGAAGACTTTTGGATCCACCAGCTCCACACTTCAGAACCTGATGATCTTAATAAAAAAGACGAGAAAAGATTCAGGAAAGATAAAGACTAATGTACACATCAGCTTCCTATTTATCCTGTAATGTTGGCAAATGGACGTTGCAAACTCCAACCAACTATGTTGTGAAGGTCATCCAAATTTTGAATTCTTTACAAGGCAACTCAACTCATTTACAATGACTTTCTTATCTACATCCGATTTCAACTGGAAAGATGCATGCTTGATGAAGCTAGTTTGTGTAACGAAAAATTGCGTGTTTTTTTTTTTATCGCATTGTAAACTATATAGTGTGTTAGGATTCATTTGTGCAATATAATTAATCTTTGTACTGACAAATCCACATTCAAATGGATTCGTATGTTATGTGTTGCTTTTTATACAGGTTAAATAATAGAATGAGGTTTAAGGAAATATCCTGAAAACAACGTATATTAAATATAAAGTAAATTTTTGGCAGCTGCCCACTGAAAAAATGAGATCAATAAAATAACGGAACATACACCTACTAATACCAACATACACAAAAAAATGTACTAGATTTTCGACTGTTCTCCTACTACTTTTACAAATCTTCTATTCGTTACATCCGTCAATCTGTAATAAGTGAAATCATTCGGAAGTTGTAATAAAAAAAATATTTTAAGAAAGGATACAAAGTTATGTAAAACAAATACACAATCGTATATTTCACCATATTTTTTATTTGACACAAACGTGATTAAGGTATGACGAATAACACTGATTATCTTCAGATTCTTTGGGAACTGAAATACTCTGACGTCGCTGTAAGCAGTACCATTCTGACAATTATCGGAGGTATTGTTGGAATTCTAGGGAATTGTTCAGTTATAATATGTTACTTCTTTCGGATTCAGGAACGAGGACAGCGTTATTTTATTCCAGTGTTGGCAGTCGTAGATTTAGTTGCGTGTATAACAAGTTCTGTGTTCTACATTATGGATAATAAGTTTTTATTGAATTATCCCTATGATCTGATGTGTCGTGTTCTGATTTTTTTGCAGCTGCTTGTGCCAGGAATATCGGCTAGTCTACTAGTCATTATTGGTGTTCAAAGATATCTGTTAGTTTGCAAACCTCACGGACCAAGGATGACATCACGCTGGAAAAGGATTGCCATTGTTGTCGTATGCTTGTTTTCTTTGGCATTATCTGCACCATTTCTTGCAATATCAGGAATTAAAACATCATCCAAAACGTTTCAAAATCATACACTACAGATGACAGTCTGTAAATTTTTCACAGCAGAAATTACAGCAAATATAAGAGCGTACATCAGCTGTCTTCTACTGCTAATTATTATCAGTATTTTGATAACCATAACTTTGTTCATATTAGTGTTGAAAAGGATAAAACTCTCTTTTCTTGGGAAATTCAGAAGTTGGCGTCAGACATTCAAACATCGAAATACACCTAGTAATACTGATTCAACAAAAGATATAGAACTCTACAATTGTAAAGGAAAACTTCACGGAATTCAGATCCAGAAAATATCTAGCTCAAATCCAAGCATTGACGTTTCCTCTTCTTTGAGTGTTGATCTTGATATTAATAAATCAGTAAATACTTTGAAGAAAGAGGACAGCGAAAGAACAAGGAAGGAAAAAGCAACAAGAAGGATAACGATTATGTTTTTTGTCATTATTGTTGCTTATGTTTTATCTTATATTCCTACTTGTATCATTTTTATTGTAGTTTATACTCTCCCTGATTTCAATTACATTTCTTTGTCAAGAGAGGCAGCATTTCTAATTATCTACCTTTCTCGTTTTGTGTTTCTAAACCATATTGTTAATCCCTTTATATACAGTTACTTCGATCAGAATTTTAGAACAGAATTGAGAAAGTTATTTGCATGTGTAAATGAATAAGGGGGATATAAAATAATAGTCTGTGTGAAGATACAGTTGGCTTAGGCAAATAATCAGTTTCTGCATATTATTTGTTACGCATGAAGATATAGATTGATATTTGGTATACAGTGTTGCCTTTACAAGTTCAAGATTAAATCTAAATTTTGTTTAGTTTGTAGGGTTATTTCGAAAGTTTATTGGACTTAGACAATTCAGGCAAATAATCAGTTTTCCACACTTATTTTTGTCATGCTTGAATATTTTGATGTGATATTAATTGTATAGTTTGACACCGTGACAAGTTATAGATCAAAGTTAATTGCTCCATTACAATAAATTACAATGAATTTTTAGTTGGTAGGGTAATTGACTTGCAAAACTCTCAGAATGCTACTTTTAGTTATTTTGTCGCTGCAAAATACTCTTTTATTGCGAGTTATAGGGTAATTATTGTGTATATTAGATGCTTTCAAAGTGTACATATCCGTCAGACATGGCTCACTTGACCTCAATCTTATTTCATGGATCAGTTATCAATGTTCAGTTTTCGTGACCAAACCCGAACATCAGATACTATTAGCAACATATTCACTATATTTGTTGTGCGGAATGACTCAAATAGTAATTGTTCATACTCACCTGTCAGTTTCACCCGAACTTGACCTCATTTTCATGTTTTATATGTCAGTGTAAATGATTTTGGTCTTGTCAGTTTCTCATATACTGCATATAAGCAAATACAATGCTGTATTTGGTGTATAGAATTAATCATCATATTTAAGTAAGATCAAGACAAGATCGATTTATTCAATATAAACATTAATAGATGAAAGAGCAGCTAACTCAGAGAAAATATTTATCTTTATAAGTTAACTCAGAGAAAAAAATACAGATACATTAAAACATGAGACTCTTAAAACAACTTATTGATATTGAAATTAGAAAGCTGTATGATATTCAAACCAATCCTTTAAACTGTTTTTCATCAAAATTAATTTAAAAAAATTCTGAAATAAACAATTTTTATTAACTCATTGTATTACACAAATATTCTAGTAGTTATCAATTTTTTGTTCACAGACTTTTTGCCTTTATACATAACATTGAACATTGTTTCTAACTTAATTTGTGACTTTTCTCAAAACCTACTGTGTTTTCTATTTCCTAACAAATTTGTGACTTTCTTCCAGTTACCTTCATATAATCATTTTTGTTTTATATATAACACATCCTCTCTATATTAAACACGATGTGGGTGTTGTTTCTTGCATATTATGGATTGATATTATTTGTTAATCAGTTAGTTAAAACGTAATATATGATTTTCATTTGCTATAAAACCAGGTTCAATCCACCATTTTCTACATTTGAAAATTCCTGTACCAAGTCAGAAGTATAACAGTTGTTGTCCATTCGTTTGATGTGTTTTGTCATTTCATTTTGCTATGAGATAAGGGACTTTCCGATTGAATTTTCTTCGGAGTTCAGTATTTTTGTGATTTTACTTTTTGTTGGTTCAATTATTAGTTATTGGAACTGGAAATTGACTTTTGGATTCCAATTTTTATAGATAATGGCTTTACTTTATGAAAGCTTTTTTTTAAAGGGGCACTTGCTACGAGATATAAACAATCTAAAGTATGATTGTTTTGGTTCAATAATCAATGAAAGTGAAATAGTGAAATACAAATTCGCTTTTAGTAGCGAGTATGTTTAAATTTTGTCGAACTAATATAAGAAACATTGCTGATGAATTATTCACTTGCAAGTGAATAATTTGACCTTATGAATCCGTATACATATGAACGTCAATTTAACCCCTGAACTAGAGATGAACAACGGATGAATTGTGCGTGCTATGTTAGTTAAAGGAAAAGAATGTCAACATTAAAAGTCGAATAAAGGTAAATCATTTGATTTACTGATACGAACCACAAACAATCCTTCTTATTTAGGTAAAAACGATGATTAACATATATTTTCAATCTATAATATGAAATTATACAGACATAATTAAGCGAGTTTGCTTTCTTTTTTATATCTCTAATAATGTTTATATTGTTTATATAACTATCGGACGTCTTCAGAGGTCAACTCGATAGTGAAATGGCGTCAAGACTAAAATACACACGTAACAAGGCTACATATTATCGAGCCCATGCCCTTTATGTTTAGTTCAGACTTTTTTTATAATTTGAATAAATGTTTAACATGGTTATAAATCAAATATGAGAATTTGAGTCAAATAGATGAACATGAAATTGACAGCTAGTGCCCATCTAATAGTATTTAAAGAAATGGTTTTATATTTGGTAGATTAATTTTACTCAAATAATTCTTTGCTAAATTTTCAGTTGTAATTCATTTGTGTTATATACAAAAGAGTAAAAAATACAACACCCCTTGAAATTTTAAAACGGAACGTCCCTTATCAAATGGCAACACCGAAAGCTCAAACACATCAAACGAATGGAAAACAACTGTCACATTCCCGACTTGGTACACGCATTTCCTTATGTAGAAAATAGTGAATTAAATCTGGTTATATAGCTAGCTTAACTTTTAACTTTTTCAATATTGTGTTTTAATCTTGATTACTATAAAAATAAACAAAATATGTCAACAAAGAAAAACAAAATGGCAAATAGACAAAACCCAAAAGCAGACATGAAAGAAAAAAACCAAAAATGACTATTGCACAGTTACACATGTTTTGGTCTTTCACCAATTTACCACAATGAGTCAGAGATTGCAAATTAGAGTTGAACCTTCAGTGGGTCTCGAACTGCTTTCAATCTAATTCTTCAATTTCGTTCATTGAATAAAAACATTATATAGGTCACTGGAATATACGTTTTTTTGAATATTTAGATGTTCATATTTCTGAAAAAGAAGATAAAAAATGTTGTGTAATAAAACATGAATGTACTTATTACAAAATAAAATAATACAAAATATGCTGATATCTTATTATACTTAAAGGCTATCTTCAGTACTTATAGTTAACAAGATCAGTATTTAACGCAGACTGATATATAACTTAAATTTCGTTACTGTTTTCAATATGAACATTGTAAGGCCAATTTCAAGAAACGACAACAACAAAAAACCATGTCAATTGGGCTTCATTTGATACGATATATGCACTTGAGTTTTTACAAGATAACATTTTTGTTCGCAATGGAGTCTCCGAATATCATCAAGTTGTCGGAATTCCGATGGGACTAACTGCGCACCACTTATTGCAGACCTGTTTCTGTATTATTATGATTGAAATCAACAAAGACCCAACAAAAAATATCTGATACATGCATTTATAGCAGTTTTTGATATTTGAATAATATTTTGGCTCTCAATAAAAACGACTTCAGTATGTACACTAAAGAGATTTATACTGATTTCCTGACTTTACATAAAGCTAAAACTTATGTTGAAGTTTGAACAATACCCTTTCCTATATCTCTAATGTCAAGCTTTATACGAACATTTACAATAAAGGAAATGATTTTTCATATCCTATTGTTAATCATTCATTTCAGGCGGTGACGTTCCCTTGTCATCATCTTATATCAACTAATTACTAAATGCTATCATCGATACAAAGACATCATTCGTATATATGAATCAACATCCAGACATTTTTATACGTTGAGGTATTTCTGCTCTTAAATAGTAATATGCTATACAAAGCACATACATGTCTTCATTCAGCACAAAATCTTACCAAACCTTTAAACAGACTTATTCAGAAGGGATATAGTTACGATACTTATGTTAGATTATGAAAGATGGCATATTTTGGAATTAATATTGACTTACTCATAGGGTTTTTGCATCGGAAATAAAAACATTTATTCTAAAACCAGTTGTTGGCAGGCTATATGTTATATTCTTCTCATATACATTGTATTTTATGATGATATGATACTAAAACCCTAACGGGAGGGCGTGTGCTTAATTTTATATCTTTATATAAAACATAATCTTTCAATCAGTTTAATTGAGGTCTGTAGCTGGCATGTTAGTAACTGCTAGTAGTCTTTTTTTTTTTTTTTGTTTTTTTTTTTTTTAACTACATAATAATTTTATTCATCAAATATTGCTGGTTACATAAACCATCAAGATTCCAAACTTCTCTTGACGTACCCTGTTACAATCCACTGACTACCCAGGGAATAATCAGCTAGTAGTCTTTTGTTAATATATTCTAACATCGGTCTTGGACTTTTTTATGCTGTGTGTAATGCCATGCTTTTTATATTATACATTGGGGAAAAGTATAAGGGGATGGTTACTATATCACAAAATGTGTTAAAACCCGCTGCGATGTTGCGCCAGTCCAAAGTTAGGAGCCTCTGGTCCTTGTTAGTCCTGTGTGTGTGTGTTTTATTTTAATGTTTCTGTGTTAAGTAGTACATCCATTTTCTTTGGACTAGTACACATTTCTGTTTAAAATTCAGTTGAAGCGCAGCGCGGATGTGAGATTTTCTCACTATGTTGAAGACCCATAGGTGGCCTCCGTCAGTTTTCTGCTCTTTGGTCTTTTTGACATATTACCAATTTCCATTCTTAACTTTATTTATTTACTTTATTGTCTGGAGATTTTCAACAAACAGCTGATGCTGCCTATTGCTCTGAAGCAGCGAATATATTTTGATCCAGCTTTTCATATTTTGATTCTTTGTTTTAACTAATTAATCTGTTGGTAGCTGGAATGAGCAGACTTAATTGTGTTTTTGTACTGTCATGACATACGCATTGTCTGTAAATTCACAAGGGGGTGTTTGTGCACACATAAGAATAGCCAAAATTGCCTTCCCTATTCGAAAATTGACCAGAGTAGTTGACTAGAGTATAGTAATATAACCATCCCTTGATTTTCATTCGACCGACAGTGAAACCCTCGCCAAAACGAGGCTATGTTTGGCTGTGAGGGAGGAAACAAATCACAGCTAGGTCCTACAAAATGGGGAACTAATAACGATGCCTCGGGTTGAGGGAGTACTACACTCTTTTCATGATAGGAACCTTACAACAACTCTTTGGAAAGTTTGGCTAGCTCAAATGATTATTTTTGTTTATCCCTATCAAACATACCCTTAGTATCAAGTGGCATTCCAATATTCAAGCCTACCATTCCGGTAAACTTCCTTTCGTTGATCATAGCTATTATTTCTATTGTTCATGTATTGTCTTCCTGAACAAGCTATTTGTCACTCGACGTAAAGCAAACAAGCAATATTTTTTTTCATAATAAAAAAAAAGTCAATGAATAAAATGAGAAGACATTTTTGACGAAGGACGATTTTACAATTCCATTTTTTTATTTTCATAATGTTTGTTCCAAATCAGATTATAGGCTATATTACAAAGTGAGTTTTCATGGATATTATCTACAGAAAAACACATATTTACATAAACATCCAAAGGATTATCTTTGGCCTGACATTTGCTAGGAGAATGCATAATAACGGAACATACACTTACTGATCCCAAGTGAAAAAAAAAACCAAACAACATGCATAGATAATCTAACAGATATCCAATCTGTAACATCCTCCGATGTATAATCAGGGGAAGAATCACGGAAAACGGAACTTAAAAAATGTTCTAGGAAGGGAAGCAATGTAATATATAAAACAGTCAAAATTGTATATTTCCCTATACTTTTATTTTGACCAAAGACGTAAATATCAGTATGGCGAATAACACTGATTATCTTCAGGTTCTTTGGAAAGTGAAATACTCCGATCTCGCTCTAAGCAGTACTATTCTTATAATCATTGGAGGTCTTGTAGGAATCCTAGGGAATTGTTCAGTTATAATATGTTACTTTCGAATTGGGAAATGTGGAGAGCGTTATTTCATTCCGGTGTTGGCAGCCGTTGACTTAGTTGCTTGTATAACAAGTTCTATTTTCTACGTTATGGATAATACATTTTTCTTCAATTATCCCTATGATTCGATGTGTCGTATTCTGACATTTTTACAGCTGCTTGTGCCAGGGACTTCGGCTAGTTTATTAATCATAATTAGTGTTCAGAGATATCTGTTAGTTTGCAAGCCTCTCGGATCAAATATGACATTACGTTGGAAAAGGATTGCCATTGGTGTAGCATGTTTGTTCACTTTTACTTGCTCCGCGCCAGTTCTTGCGATATCTGGAATTAAAACATCAAATGAAACATATCAGAATCATACAATTCAAATTACAGTCTGTAAATTTTCCACAGCAGAAACTTCAGTTCAGAATACAGTGTACTTTGGTTTTCTTCTTTTGTTAACGATTGTCAGTATTTTGGTAACCATTAGTTTGTTCATACCAGTTTTGAAGAAGATAAAACTCACCTTTCTTGGGAAATTTAGAAGTGGGCGTAAGGCAAGTAAACATCGAAATGCACCACATGCTACTGATTCAGTTTTAACAAAAGACAAAGAGCAGAAATACGAAGGAAAAACTACTGAACTTCAGATCCAGGACAAATCTAGTTCCAATCAAAGTATAAATACATCTTCTACTATGAAAGGTGATATGTATATCAATAAACCAGTAAATACGTTCACAACCGAGGACAGTGAACGAACAAGAAAGGAAAAGGCAACAAGAAAAATAACAGTAATGTTTTTTGTCATCATTGTTGCTTATGTTTCATCTTATATTCCTTCGTTAATTATTTTAATTCTAGTATATGCTGTTGATGATCTCCAAAATTTTATTTCTGTATCCAAAGATGCAGCGTTTGTTAGTACTTATCTTGCGCGTTTTGTGTTTCTTAACCATATTGTCAATCCCTTTATATACAGTTACTTCGATCCGTTGTTCAGAACAGAATTGAGAAAGTTACTTACGCAGGCAAATAAATACTGGATGGTACAGAATGATAAATAAAAAGTTAAGCCATAGTTGGATTGAGAAAATGAGCAAATATATTTAATATAAAACACGTTAACTGGATTTCAAAAGACTCAATTTAACTGCCTATTTTTGATTGGTTATAATACAATAACCTTACTGTCAGTGTTAAAAGTAAGCTTTGTTTATTTGGCTATAAAAGGAGCCTTACACACAATAAAAACTTAGATTGAGATATTGCCTAGAGAGATGAAACTAAAACGTTTTATTCGATTATCCATATATGCAATTTGCAATCAAGTGTCCGGTCTTCAGAACGAATACTCGTAAGGAATATTTATTTAAAGCAAATGATCAAATTACGATTACTTTCCTAATTTATTGTAGCCAATAACATAACAATTACTTCTTAATTCAAATGTAATCTTTTTCATCTGATAGATTTTTACAAAAGTAATCATTATTCCATCGATGGCAATGTATATTGTGGTAGGTGAGGTTTTCTTAAACATAAGCAAAGGTGAAGAAACATTTTTGGTGAAAAATTATGTCTAGAATATCTTTAATATATGAATACATTATATATTATTAAGAACTTAGATTAGAAGCATTGTAATATCTGTATTGTTTGATTCAAATGAATTAAGTGACTATTTAATGATCCAATAGCTTTCTATTCTGTATTCACCATGTACATGATTGTATGAAATTTTTTTTATAAATGATTGGATATTGAAAAAACATATATAGTCCGTTTCTGTGTGTGTTACATTTTAATGTTGTGTCGTTGTTCTCCTCTTATATTTAATGCGTTTCCCTCAGTTTTAGTTTGTTACCCAGATTTTGTTTTTTTGTCCATAGATTTACGAGTTTTGAACAGCGGTATACTACTGTTGCCTTTATATATATAAGGGTATCATTTTGGGAACTCTGTTCAAAGTAGTTTTTCTAGTATCCATGTTAATGATATTATTTTCAATTGTGATAGAAGTAAGTAAGTGTCTTTTCTGAATTGCATTTATGTCTATGTCCATCTAATAATCATACATGAACAAGTGTTTCTCGCAAACGTTTATCAAAATGTCTAAAAATATATAACAAATATAGCGAAAACGTGTTATTTCGAGACTCGTTAGCAGAATTTATTGTATGATTAGACACGACATATGAATATACGGTATACAGACTAACACCACTACGTAGGATCGTAGCCGTCAGGAGCAAAAAAGGAGGACAAAAATATGTAATTGAATAGTTAATTAGCAAAAATTTTTAAAAATGAACATGGGAGGAAAGAGGATACTGACTAACTTCTATACTTTTGTCCTTTTTTACAATTTCAAATGTGACGTCACTTTGCGTTGAGGCCTTGACTAATTCGGGTGTTTCTATTTTTTGTGTTGGATTTTGTCGGTTTATGTAATGTATCCGGTTGCTTTCTGTAATTAGTTAATACTTCAGTTTTATCATGTATATCTTTTATATAGTCATTTTTAAAATTTACTGTTTGCAAAAGTATAAATTATTCTAAATAATAGGGATGTTCCGGTCCCAAACAGAAAACCTTGGCCGTTTTTGGCACAACTTTTTTGAACTGTACCTGGGCGTCACTCGTAGGTCTTGTGTGGACGAAACGCACTTTTTGCGTATTAAATTTTAAACCTGGTGCCTTTTGTTAGCTATCATTCGTGTGTTTCTTTGTCAAATATGTTCTTCTATTTATTTGTATTGTAGTCCTGGTATGTTGTGTTGTCATTTTAATGTTATATTTGACATGGACATTAAAGCGGGAGATTTGTCATGCCACAAAACCAGGTAAAACCCACCTATTTTTTCTTTAAAAAATGTCCTGTACAAGTCAGGAATATGGTCATTGCTATATAATAGATCGTTTCTGTGTGTGTTACATTTTAACGTTGTGTTTTCTTTTGTGTCGTTTGTTTCCTCTTATATTTGAGTGTGAATTCACATTATTATAAGACGTGTCACGGTACTTTTCTATCCCAAATTCATGTATTTAGTTTTCATGTTATATTTGTTATTCTCATCGGATTTTGTCTAATGCTTAGTTCGTTTCTGTGTGTGCTACATTTTAATGTTGTGTCGTCATTATCCTCTTATATGTTATGCGTTTCCCTCGGTTTTGGTTTGTGACCCGGATTTGTTTTTTTCTATCGATTTATGAGTTTTGAACATCGGTATACTACTGTTGCCTTTATTGGACTTTATATTTGTTTGATTTACAGTAGTGTTCGTTATATCACCACCCCCTACACCCAACCCAATACACAAACATACACGTTTCAGTGTACTCCTATTCAAGTGCTATATTTCAATAGAGTAGACATGATCAGTTTGAGATTTGATATTTTAGCGGATCCAGTAAACGGATATTGAAGACTACCCAAGCCAAAATTGAAGATTTCAACTCTTCTTAGTCCCGTTATTCCTATACGAATGCAAGCTCAAAGTTTGTGCAATACTAGTAATTTTTTTTACAATTCATTTCAAAATTAAATGTTTGAAATTCCAATAATTCAACAACGTTATCAATGACACCGATTTTAAAACTTCACATTTTTATTAATTTTTTAACATTTTTTATACTGATTTATTTATTTTACTCTTGGAATTGGACACATGCCAAGTTAAAAATAATAAGAAAAAAACAGAAAAAGAAGTAAAAGAAAATAAACAGAAATAGAAAATGATGCCTCCGAGGTGATATGTTGTAGGACTATGACGCTGATCTGATATTAAATTAGTTTTATACGCTAAGAATTGTATAAACAAAATGGGCCTTTGTATCCATCATAATTTTCTGAAACAAAGATATGAAACACATAAACGTATTGATCTTTTAAGTACTGTTTCCTGAAGGTTATAAACTTCTACAAAAAATAGCTGATATGAATGAAACAAGGAAGGAAACCACTATTGCCATTCACTTATTTTCAGTTTCCCGATCACTTTCATCTTCATTATAAAAAAATTGTATAGTTCAGATAAAAGTGCGTGGACATTTTTGAATATTGAGTTTGTTTCGTTGGTTATGTGTTGAAGATCTAAATATTCCGAATAACAAATATCATTCATCAGTATGATTCTGATGTTAAATGAATCATATCAATCTATTCCTGCAACTGTAACAATCTTGAGTTTTATATATTTAAAACCGAACACAAAAACGCTTGTACGTTTCTAAAATTTAAAATATGACATAGGTTATACAGCAGAGACTGGATAGATTGCTTCTAATAAAAATAGAAATGAAGTAATATCACGGAAAACACCATATTATGCAATGTTAATTGCAAATCTACAACATAAAATGCTGTGTATCTTTTACAGTGCAAATGTGGTAAACAGTGTGTTGACAAGCCAGAACATCCATTTCACAAACGAATAAACGACCATTGTAGCGACTATGATTGGAAGCTAGACCTTCTTCTCAGTCGACATGTGAGATTCCCTGGCCACACTAAGGCAGATCGTAATCGACTGACCATTACCATCATAGACCACAACACTGTTTTGTCTTGGGAGGTAATTGAAAACTTTGGCACCAAATGAGATAAATGAAAAGGTGCAATCCTCATTAGCGCAGTGCTTTTCATTTGGGTTATATCACATATTACTACGCTGTGTCTGTTGTTTTTTCTTAACCTTTGTCAACTCTAAAATTATTGAGTAATGTCACTTTAAATCGCAGGGTTCTATTCTTTTGGGATTCAAAATGTAATTGCTTGATCAAATATAACCATACAGTATATAAATTTTCAATGTATATCACCTCAGCAAAGGTGTGTTTTATAGGAAAAACGAAAATACTATTTTTCTTTAAACTTGTTTATTGTTTTTGTAGTAAATTCAAAAGGCACTTTACAGGGTATTGTTTAATTTCTAAAGGATGATATACAATTTATTACCCTCTGACACGGTGTGCTCTTTTTAATTGATTGTGCCTCAAGCAGGAGGTATAATTTTTTGTTTACCCCTGATATATTTTCAATTATTTCTGTACATTTGTTTTTATCCCTTTCAGATATACATTTACTAATATATAAATAAGCCAAATTATAATACGAATATATTTATTTCTGGTATAAGGTTAAACAACTTCAGTAATTTTGTTGGCTGGTGTTATGTCAGTTCAAAAGATATTTATATAACTATTGTATCTTAGCATGAAACCTATACAGTTTTCTTTAAGAATTTTGGTTCATTTAGCTTTGTTAAAAAAAAACCCCATGGCAAACAAGAATCAAATTATTAAAGTTTTATTTTTCAGTACAGGTGTATTTTTCAGATAAAAGAAAATTTCTTTGTTTCCCCAATTTTCTGACTCTAAAATTAGATAATTATGTCAATATGTCAAAATCTGTAAATATATCTTTACTTTATTGCAGGTGTTATCATGTCAGTAAAAAAGATAGTTATATAAAAAGTTAAAATTGAAAAAGTAGAGATTATTTGGTCAAGCCTGGTTTAGACTGCTCGAGTATGTGTCAGATTTTGGTCAAATCTAATTCTTTTTTTTTTCTCACTCAATTGATTCTTTATTGCACATATTGCTGTTTAACAATTACACTTGGTGTACAGCATTTCATGAAGTTTCCCTGTTAAATTACCACTGGAATACCGAGGGATAATATTCAGTAAAATTAACTAATAAAATACATCAAGTCTAATTCATACATTTGGTCGAGTATGGTTCAGACTGAAACAAAAATATGTTAAGAACCGGTCGAGTACAGGTCAAGGATGGGCTTAGACTGTTCCAGACCTGTTCAGTAAAAGAACAGACTTTTCTCAATGCCAAAGATAGGGTAAAGTACAAATCAGTACAGTAAAGTCCAGTATGGTTAAGATTGGAATCGAGTAATACCGATTAAAATTCAGTCCAATTCAGAATGATTGAATACGAATCAATATAGTAGAGTACATATATAGGCCATTTCATAATTTTACTGGTTTGTATTGTTTGTTCAGAAGAGGTGAGATTGATGGCAAAAAAATGTAAACTTAGTTTAGTGTATCATGGATCTACAAAGTAATCCCAACGAAATAAATTTATTCATTAATCTAAGCTATTTTAAGCCCTGCAGTCGACAGAGTAATGATTGCCACAAGATTTTAGCCTATTCAATAATTCAGTCAATGAAAAAATATTTCCCACGATCAGTTTTAAGGGTTTTCATATCACGTATACAACAATAAACTAGAGTATTTTAGTAGGTGGTTTTATATTACGCACTATATAAGAGTTTTAAGCACTGCAATTGACAGAACAATGATAGCTACAAGATTTGAGCCTTTTCAATAATTCGAAAATGGAAAAATAATCAGTTGTAATGGGTTTTATATCACGTATATAACAATTAACTACAGTACTTTTACGGCTCTTCACTTTACCAGGAAATTTAAACAATAGAATTTGTTGAATTTTAACACAATCATTTTAGTTTTTTTATATGTTCAAAACAAATGAGAAACATATTGCTTTAATAAAGTTTGTCTTATAAAGTCTATGTATGATTTTTTTATGATGTTACCAGATGCACTGCATGTATATGAAATGGTAAGTGATCGCAAAACTCAATCAGACTAAAAAATGGAAATATATTATTTTCAATAAGTAGTTTACCAGAACATGTGTTAACGCAGAAATTTAGTCATAGTTCAAATTTAGTCAACAGACTGTCGGCATTCCAATGTGTACAAATTGTGCCCTCTTCTTGCCGACTTGTTTCTTTATTATGAGGGTCGGTTGAAAACAAAACTTTACGACAAAAAAGATGATTTCAGCTTTTTAATTGTGAACTTTCTAAGTAGCAGCAGCACCTGCATACGGGGTATATATCTCCTAATTGATACGATATTCCCGTGCTTGCATTACCTATTGTGATTTTCTTGATAGAGGGTTGCTGCTCACAAGGAAGCTATTTAACCAAAAGTTCCAAATGGTGAAGTTGAAATAATTCCTTCGTAAATTTTACGGACGCCATCACGAGTTGGTTGACCGTTATAGAATAACCGTTTCACAAACGATATCGGATACGTTCCTTTCGTTGTAACTACAATCCCCTTCCCTTTCATGAATGTAACCTCCCGAATTATACTATTTACCGGATTTGTTATCACATAAGCAACACGACGGGTGCCACATGTGAAGCAGGATCTGCTTACCCTTCCGGAGCACCTGAGATCACCCCTAGTTTATTTATGGGGTTCGTGTTGCTTATTCTTTAGTTTTCTATGTTGTGTCATGTGTACTATTGTTTGTCTGTTTGTCTTTTTTTTCATTTTTAGCCATGGCGTTGTCAGTTTATTTTCGATTTATAAGTTTGACTGTCCCTATGGTATAGTTCGTCCCTCTTTTTTCAGTAGTGAAGTATACAACTGCACCATGTGGACTGAAAAGACGAACCAATTCAAATCTTAGGCTATTGTACTACTTAAAGAAGTAATTGCATACACAGATTTGGGATTTCCTTTACATGAGGGACCAATCAGAAGATCCAATTTGGGTTTCCTTTTTTTATTTCATTCAATCAAAATTGGGAAAAATTTGTTGTATGTGAACAAAAATATATTGAGGTATTAATGGTAAAGATAGGTGCGGACAAGGCTCTAATTCAAGGAATTTCATTTATCTCTTGAAATGTGCCTACAAGTCTTGCCTTTCATTATGACAATAAATGGGGAATTAAGTGGAAAACGGTATACTAATTAAGGACCAGCTACTGATACTACAAATTTCATTACCTAATCCTCGAGATGATTTAAGATTTTGTTTTTAGCAGTCAGGTTTTTTTTTAAAGTTTGGAATGTTTTATAATATCTTTCCACTGTTCTGAATTATCTACACTAAGTCCTATAAATTCTTACATTATTTCAGCATTGTCTCTTATTTGCTTTGCATTCGAAAAGTTGAGACCTGTAAGTTCGACGTCTTTTGAGAAAACATGCTGTTGTTGTTGCCCCTAATCATTAAATGACCATCGATAGTTGTCTCATTGGCAATCATTACATATCATATCTTTGGGGTGTTTTTTTTTTATCAAATTAACTTTTGTTGTCTTTTTGGTTGAGAGAAAAGATTAGTACATGGCTTGTTCTTGAAAAAAACTGAAAAATTGGATTCAAAAGGGTGTATATGTCGTCGGCAATAAGTGAAATTAGTCATTCGCATAGAGAGTAAGTCTATCGTCTAAGTAGTGTTAGAAATTAGTCTAAAATCATGAATAATGTGTGCAGGCATTAAGCTTAATGCCTAAAATATAAATACTAGTATGAGTAAATAAAAATAAATTTATTACATAATAATTATGAAAGCTGAAATTTAAAATATCATCCAACGGAAATAAAATATCTCCATTTGATCTCTCAATTCTACCCTGTGATTGGTGATGTTTCAGCTTCCCATGAATGGTAACACGTTCTGGCCACAATAATTATAACTCGGATAAGACCTAAGCTGTGAAACCCCGACCATTGTTAATTTGCAGTATATGGGGCGCATGAAATATTGTGAACATACCAATTAGACTACAAGCCACCTTTGAGTCACATTTTGTCGTAAGAACTTTCATTTTACAAAATTTTGAAGATGATCTTGGAACACCATAAGAAGTTGGTAGTTTCCATCTAGGTTTGATTAAAAATCCATCAAACAAATTTGTCCTTTACTGTTAAAGTCGTTAGATAAAATAGACCACACTACTACCCCCTTCCCTATATATTTTTTTTCGTATTACAGTTTTCACAAAGTAAAAGAAATAGTTCATTAGCGTCATGGGAAATATTAGCATATCCATTATTCAGTGTTTAAGCGTGCGGTTTCTTTATGTTCCTTTATCATACAGTTTCTCTGGGCAGACATAGATTTTTAAATTTTCCTCATCATTTTCGTTGACTTAAGTTATCAACCTCTCAAAACCTCCAATGGTAAAAAATGTCATATTTTTTTTAATTGTTGTAATCGTTTGTTGCATTCTTTTCTGATGATTCCAAAAGTTTAATCTTTGCCAAAAGATCATGGTACATTTCTCTAGGGTATATGTTCCTTTTATTCCCTGAATTTAGACTGAAAAGATTTATGAAATTTGTTCTCAATAGACATGTACCCATTTAATGCTATAAATCCAGATAAAGAAGTAAATAAGACATTATGGATTAGGGGAATGTAACAAATTTTTAACAAGAAAATATATTTATCCAATACAAAAATTGGAAAAATGGTGTGAGCAAAAAATTAGATTTTAAGTTTGTCTACTTTTGACCAGTTCAAACCAGCTCGACTAATGAAGTGTAAAAAAAAATAATATTATAATTATTATATAGAATTTCGTAAAACCACAAAATGTATGAGTTCATTATGTTTGAATACGAAAAATACTAAAATTTGAAGATCTATCAAATGAATCTATATAAATATTAGGTTTACAATTAAGAAAATACTCAATATTAAGAATAAATCACCGAATATGTATAAATTCCAGAGTTCACTTATTTCCTTAAATCATGTTCGGCAATAAGTTGAATAATCATCATCAGATTTCAGGAAATAAGGTTAATGTCTGAAATTTTCAGCTAATAACTTAATGCCTAGGCGTTAGCTTACTGCTTAGGATTTAAGCTTAATTCATAATTTCACTTATTGCTAACATATATAATCAAAGAGCAGATTGCTCTGAGGGATACGATTGCCATTGTTTTCATTGATACATGTATTAGTATTATTTTCAAAAATAATTCAACTGCACGTGTAAAATGCTCGTAAAATGTTATTTACGTAATCTGAATAGTTATTCAACTTTAACAGCAGTCACTGAGAGTGAGAAAAGGTGTTTCACTTCGTACCTTATCACCTATTTTCTTACGTGGTGGAACCCCATTCCTAACTCTTAGAATATTTAATTTCCTTTGGGTCAGTGGGCATGACTCCTTTCCGTACACATTCCTCTGTTATTAATTGCGATCGGTTTTAATATAATACGACGTCTATCGACAGAACGAGTTAATTTTTCTCGACGTATCGTCGTTGGACGAAAGTTACTTACGGAAGGGAGAAAACTCGAAGCGATAATAAGGAAGACTCCTCTTTGGCTGAAGGGGTGTTCTAGTTACACCTTTACGTTGTAGACTACATTTATTTTAATTTAAATGATGCATATGATTTTAAATTATGCAACAACAATAACCCTCAATAGCAGACAGACATAGAAAAGATCTCGTGAGTTTCAAATTAATCAATGGAGTAGGGAATCCAGAGCAACCATTCAATCTGATACCCCTTCAAATAAGAAAACTATACGCATGCGCATACTTACGTAAACAAACCCTAGACTTGGGGTTTGTAGCAAGGACGTATATTAAATGTTAATTAAACGACCTCAATTTCTTTATGGAAGTACAGTATCAAATATCAGCTTCATAACGGTGACATATAAGAAAACTCCAATTCAGTTCTTATGACAGAAATAGATTTATCGATCTGAATTCAGAGAATTCTCGCATGTTATCAAACTGGAGAATTCCCTCTGACGTGTTTCTAAATTTATAAAAACACTACATATAAATACTGCTTAATTCTGATTTTCCGTGTTGTTAAAAACACGCATCCAAGTCAAGGGAAATATCGAAACATGAAGATTATGAGAAGAACATTATAGGACAGTTGTTTAAATTCAATCCTTTTGTTTTTTATACCATTTAAAGCAAGACAATCTCAAGAATCTGAGATGTTCCTTGATGTTTAGAATAAAACGGTTGACGTGAGGACATGGCCCTGAGTCAATGGTATATTATCTACTGCAAATGCAACAAGCGATCAAAAAAGGAAGACCCATGGGAATGCAAAATATGCCAAAAGATATATAAAAATGAAGACGCTAAACTCCTTGAATGTCAAAGATGTAAAGAACATTTTTGCATAAAATGCTTAAATAAATCAAAAATTGAATATGAAATATTAAGCAACTCAGACACAATGTGGTTCTGCGCCCCATGTAGACAAGTAGTTGAAGAACACATAGTTACTGATCTGAAAATCGAAGAGAGATGCCGAGAGATCATGGACAACTATGAGCAAAGAATAAATGATATAGAAAAGAAATGTGATAAAGAAGAAGTAAGAGATATAGTAAGCCAGGAGATTATAAAACACAAATGTGACGAGGAAAGAGTAAGAGAAATAGCTAAAGAAGAAGCATTAAATGGAGGGGCAGTAGCTAATGTTGTATCCGAGGATATTGAAGGTGGAGTGCTACCAAATCAAGGAACAGTAACCACAGTACTAGAGGAAATAAATGAGAGAAAAACAAGGGAAAATAATCTGATCATATTTGGGATAACATAAAATGAGTCGGAAAATAAACAAGAAAGAATAGAACATGATGTAGAGAATATAGTCCAACTCTTTAAAGATGCCAAGATAACATTGGATATTGAAAACATCAGAAAAACACAAAGACTAGGGAAATATGATAAAGAAAAAACAAACAGACCTCTATTAGTCCATTTGCATAGACTCAAAACTAACCCTATTTAGAAACATGCATTATATCAGATCATATCCCAAATACCAAAAAGTAAATGTAAGCAATGACCTTACAAAAAGTGAGAGAGAAGAAGAAAAGAGACTGTGGGCTGAAGCAAAACAAACTTCAAGAAAACAACTCGGGGGACTTCCTGTTCAAAGTGCGGGGACCGCCATGGGCGAGGAAAGTAGTAAAACTAAAAAGGTGAAAAGAGAGACAAAAAATGTAAATATAAATGTACAAAAGAAGGGAAAGGTTTTTAACGGCAATGTAAATAACTTTACAGTTCTACCGAAATTGAACTGTTTTTATACTTATGCAGATCAGCTATTCAACAAAATGTCAGAATTGATCGTTCGTACAAGAGACAACAAACCAAATATCATTGGTATAACAGAAGTAAAACCGAAAGCTAATAGATATAAACCATCAACAGCGGAATATTCAATACCAGAGGTAGGAAATTACAAAATGTTTGAGAAAAACATAAAGTCAGATGAAGGAAGAGGCCTTTTAATGTATGTAGACTCCAACCTAGAAGCTACAGAAATTACAATGAAGACAGAGTTTCAGGAAAATTTATTTATAAAAGTAAAACTTAATCAAAATGACAAACTCCTTGTGGGTCTGATATATAGAACCCCATCCAACAGTTCCAAGGAATACAATGATAAGCTAGTAAACCTAATGTCAGAGGCAACAGATATGGGGTACTCACACATACTCATTATGGGAGATTTTAATTATCCTGAAATAAACTGGGAAACATGGAACACAAAGGGGGATAGACCAAACAGCACTGAAAATAAATTTCTGGAAGCACTACAAGATAATTTTCTGTACCAACACACAACAAAACCAACACGATGGAGAGGAGCTGACACACCCCATACACTTGATTTACTAATCACAAATGAAGAAGAGATGATTTCAAACCTAGAATATATGAGCCCGCTTGGAAAAAGTGACCACTGCGTCCTATCCTTTGATTTTAACTGTTATGTAAATATAAAAAGAGCACCGAAAATAGCTAATCTGTACAATCATGGAAATTACAAAGAATTTATTCAAGAGCTGAATAAAATAGACTGGCATAATAAGCTTAATGCGGAAAATTCCATTGATAAAAATTGGAATTATTTTTTAACCATTTTAAAAGAATTAGAGAGCAGATTTGTACCAACAAAAACTATGACACAAATAGGAAAAAAGAGAAATGTATTTCCAATAGATAAAAAGACGAGAGAGTTAATTAGAAGGAAAAATATTCTATCCAAAAAAATTATAACTAAACAAGATCCAGAAACAAGAGCTGAATACAATAAAGTCAGAAACCAGGCCAAAACATCAGTCAATAAACAAAAGAAATTATTCGAAAAAAGATTATCTGAAAATGCCAAAAGAAACCCAAAGGCTATATGGAGCTACATAAAATCCAAATCAAAGACCAGGGAAGGTATAGGGGACCTACATGTAGAAACAGAAGATGTAAAATCCGAAAAAAACAGATGACAATAAACAAAAGGCTGAGATACTATCAGAATATTTTACAAGCGTATTCACTAATGAACCACAAGGCAATATTCCAGAGCCTAAGCATATTCCATTAGATAAAAAAATAGAGGAATTAAATATTGGCACTGATTTGGTTTTGAAACACCTACAGAAAATAAAAACGGATAAATCACCCGGCCCTGATAATTTACACCCAAGACTGTTGTTTGAAGTCAAAGAAGGTATAGCTGAACCACTTGGCATCATTTTTAGCCAAACTTTAACACAAAAAGTAGTTCCAAAGGATTGGAAAAGCGCCCTAGTGAGTGCAATATTCAAAAAAGGGAAAAAATTACAAGCTAAAAATTATAGACCAGTAAGTCTCACATCAGTCGTCTGTAAAATAATGGAGAAAATAATAAGAGAACATATAATTAATTACATGAAAGAAAATAAACTATTTTCAAACAAACAATACGGATTTATCTCTGGGAGATCGACATCACTACAACTATTAGAGGTAATAGATAAATGGACAGAAGCTATAGACAATGGCTATGAGATTGCCTGCATATATACAGACTTCATGAAAGCCTTTGATACAGTACCCCACAGACGACTCGTTAAGAAAATCGAAAATTTTGGGATAACTAGTCCATTCCTAGAGTGGATTACAGATTTTCTATCGTAAAGAAAACAACGAGTTTCAGTTAATGGGGAAACATCAGAGTGGAAAGATGTAACATCAGGAATTCCACAAGGCTCAGTATTAGGTCCCCTGTTATTTGTTCTATACATAAATGATTTGCCAGATTGCGTGACATCAGATGCCTACTTATTTGCGGATGACACAAAAATCTTTAGAATTATTGAAAGCAAAACAGATCAAACAATATTGCAAGATGATCTAAAAAATCTCGAGAAATGGAGTGATACATGGCTGTTGAAGTTCCATCCAGAAAAATGCAAACACATAAATATAAGTAGAGGGGTAAGAGAAGAAAAGACAAGTTACAAACTATTAGGTCATGATATAAGTAAATGTCAAGAAGAGAAAGATATTGGAGTAGTAATTGATGAAGATCTAACCTTTGAAAGACACATATGCGAAAAAGTGAACAAAGTTAATTCAACTTTTGCCGCAATTAGAAGGACATTTAAAAACTTAAACGAAAAAATCTTCATACCTCTATACAAAACATTAGTGCGAACACACTAAGACTATGCTAGCTCTGTATGGTCACCTTTTAAAAAGAAATCCATCGACAAAATCGAAAATGTACAAAAAAGGGCAACACGACAGATACCAGGATTCAATAAACTGAAATACCCGGAAAGACTGAAAAAACTTAAGCTGCCAACATTGTCATATAGAAGGGTCCGAGGGGACATGATTGAGACTATAAGATACTAAATGGTAATTACGATCCAGAAACGAGTTCATTCCTTAAATTAATTTCAAGCACTGAAAATAGACATAGCACAAGAGTAAACAGTAATAAAATCATTCACCAACGATTCAAAACAAGTCTGAGGAAAAACAGTTTTTCTGTAAGAATAGCCAAATTATGGAACAAGTTACCAGATAAAGTAACTAAAGCGCCATCTATAAACTCATTCAAAAATAGACTAGATAGATACTAGGAGTACGAAGAAATCTATTATTCTGATTATCGAGCTGAATTAACCGGAAGCAGCATCAGAAATAATGGAGACAATATTCAATTATATGAGTCTGGTGAAGAGGAACCGTGAGGATCCTGTACCGGAAAACATCATTAAGTATCATTAAGTAAGTATAAGTCTACAGATTGCTTAAAAGCAATCGTATCCCAAAAAGTAATTTCAAGACTTTAGGAATTTGATCTATATATAAAAACATCATTAAACTTGAGCAACGCATCAATCTAGGTAACATCACATACTTATATGTGATCATTCACAATAAAGAAACTTGCATGTAAGATGAAATATATTCCGTTTTACTAGTATGTACCATTGCATTATGTTACTCCAAACGCATGACATATTGTTTTCATCCGTATTTTTGTTATTGATCTTCTTTCAATGATCTTTGTCCTTGCAATTTCGTAGGTTCTATTTGACCAATCTTCTTAAAAATACATTGTTAATCACAACGAGAGATATCATGTGTTGATGTGTAGTTAGATCTTTGAATTTTAAATGGCCATTGTTACCACGGAAAATACAAACATGTAAATAATAACATCTTGGTTTTTATGCATAATTTGGGTAAACCTGAACTATCAATCATAAATTTTTTATACAATATGGTGTCTACTATATACTAGGTTTTTGGTGATTTTTAGTATCCTCGAAACTTTCCGGAATATGTTCAACCGTAGAAACGAACGGTAAAATAGAAAAAGTAGAATTCTTAATGACAATTGAATCAAATGTAAACAAATTGTTGTTATCTGCAAGAGATAGGGGCGAAATATACCAGAAGGCCAGTCAAACTCATTAATTGTAATGTAAATATTTGGGAAAAGTTTAACAACAATTCAATAGGTCAATCGTCACCATGAAAACACCAAAAATTCAAAAATATAAAAATGCTTCAAACTTCATAAATCTTCACCACAATGTCAATTAACAGGTATATTTCGACTTTAAAATGTTCAAAATGGCTTCCGATTAGTTGCAATTGGAGGAGGTGACATCTCTATTTTTTTTGTAGTTTTCAATTATCTGTGTAGTATTGAAACTGTTAACAATATGAAAACTTTATTGACCAGATGTTTTCAACAAACAGCTTCTGCTATATTGTCAACTCTCTTAAGCAACAAACACATTTTGACCCAGTTTTCAGATTAAATGCCAAATTTTATTTCTTTGATTGAAATTATCAACCTGTAGCTGGACTTTTTTTCATCATTAGACCATAGAAGTTGACTGAAGTATGCATGATCACCTAATGGTTTTCTGTCAACCGACAATGAAACCATTGCCAAAGTTGGGCCTCCGTTTGGCTGCACGTGATGTACAAAATTGCATAAACGTCTGGTCAGAATAGGGACATTAATTTCAATGCCTCGAGTAGAGGTACTACTCTGCTCTTTTTACGCTAAGAAACATTGCAACAAATTCTTTGGAGGTTTGTAGGTTGCCAGTTTCAAGGCTCAATTTCTATCCCGATCTTATATACTTTCTTTCCTAGTGGTATTCCATATGCCCCTCCAATCATATCGATAGACTCCCTATAGCAGAGCAAACCTATCGTGTTTATTATAAATTTGTTCTCGTCCTGAAGATGTATGAGGTATTCGCTATTAGACGGAAAGCAAACATCATATTTTCGATCTTTCTTCGCATGATAGAATAAGTGAATTCGTATAATCAGGAGACATGTTTTTGTCTAATGCTTAGTCCGTTTCTGTGTGTGTTACATTTTAATGTTGTGTCGTTGTTCTCCTCTTATATTTAATGCGTTTCTCTCAGTTTTAGTTTATTACCCCGATTTTGTTTTTTTGTCCATGGATTTATGAGTTTTGAACAGCGGTATACTACTGTTGCCTTTATTTACGAAGTATGATTTTGCCAGAACAGTACAATTTTATCTTCACAAACTTGCCTCCAAATAAGATAATATTAAAATGAATTTCTAATTAAATTTCCAACAAAATAACACATATTTACATAAATGTCCCAACGATTATCTTTGGATGATACCTGTGGAAAAATACACGAGATTTGCAAAAATAAACAGAACAATCACCTACTTATACCAACTTACAAAAAAAATGTATGTATATTTAATCAAATCTTCCACCCGTGACATCTGCCGATGTATAATAATTAAAGGGCATACGGAAAACATAACTTAAAGGTTTTCTGGGAAAGGAAGTAAAGTCATATAGAAAAGAAATATATATTCGTTTATCTATTCACACTTTATTCTGACATATAGGCATACATAATAGTATGGCGAATAACACCGATTATGTTCAGGTTCTCTGGGAGCTGAAATACTCCGATCTCGCTCTAAGCAGTACCATTCTGATAATCATCGGAGGTGTTGTTGGAATCCTTGGGAATGGTTCAGTTATAATATGTTACTTCTTTCGGATTGAAAAGAGCGGAGAGCGTTATTTTATTCCAGTTTTGGCAGTCGTAGACTTAGTTGCTTGTATAACAAGTTCTATTTTCTACGTTATGGATAATACATTTTTCTTCAATTATCCAAATGATTTAATGTGTCGTATTCTGACATTTTTGCAACTGCTTGTGCCAGGTACTTCGGCTAGTTTATTACTGATAATTAGTGTTCAAAGATATCTGTTAGTTTGCAAGCCTCATGGACCAAGGATGACATTACGTTGGAAAAGGATTGCCATTGGTGTTGCATGCTTGTTTACCTTGTCTTACTCTGCACCGGTTCTTGCGATATCTGGAATTAAAACATCATATGAAACTTTTCAGAATCATACAATTCAAATTACAGTCTGTAAATTTTCCACAGCAGAAACTTCAGTTGAGAATACAGTGTACTTCGGTTTTCTTCTTCTGTTACCGATTATCAGTATTCTGGTAACCATAAGTTTGTTGATACCAGTTTTGAAGACGACAAAACTCTCCTTACTTAGGAAATTTAGAGGTTGGCGTAAGGCAAATAAACATCGAAATTCACCACCTACTACAAATTCAGTATCAACAAAAGATATACAACTGGCAAAATATATAGGAAAAAAACCTGAAATTCAGATCCAGAAAAAAACTGGCTCCAATCCAAGCATAAATATATCTTCTATTTTGAGAGGTGATCTGGATATTGCTCAACAAGTCAATACCAAGGACAGTGAAAGAATGAAAAAGGAAAAGAAAACAAGAAAAATAACAATTATGTTTTTTGTCATCGTTGTTGCTTATGTTGTATCGTATATTCCTTCGTTAATCATATTAATTTTAGTATATGCTGTTGGTGATCTCAATAATTTTATTTCTATATCCAGAGAGGAAGCATTTGTTTGTACCTACCTTGCGCGTTTCGTCTTTCTAAACCACATTGTCAATCCCTTTATATACAGTTACTTCGATGAGAAGTTTAGAACAGAATTGAGAAAGCTATTTTTACAAAGGTAAATAGATACTCGATCGTACAAAATGATCAATAAAGTGTGAAGACACATTTGGATTTAGAACTTAGTTTACTTATTCAATCAAAATAACGTTACCTAGATTTGAAGAGATTCAATTGCACTGCCTAATTTGGTACGGGCATTTTGACTGGTTTTAATATATTAACCTTCTTACTGTCAACGCAAACGCTGAACTCTCCTCATATTGCTATCAAGGGAACCTTTCAAATAATAAAAATGTAGATGCAGATATTGCTGAGAGTGGTGTTTTAAAAACATTTTATTTGAGTATACGAGTACGGAATGTGCAAGCCAGTTTAAGTCTTCAGAGTGAGTACTCGTCAGTCATATGGTTTGTCACTTAAAAACAATGAATAAATTACGATCACTTTGATAATTTAATGAAATTCAATAACATACCATTCTAATGCAATTAGTTTGTAACGATATTTTTTTTTTATTTTGGACGTTGACAAATATTTTTAGGAGTTAGATTTCACGTTCTACCAGCCCGGCCGTAACTAAGAAAGGCACCATTTGGAATTGCAATTTTTTGGGTTATGTAATTTCTCAAAAAATAAACAAGATAGTCACATTTTGAGTCTCAAAATCTTCTTTTTGACTATATTTAAACCATTTTGAAGCGTACTAAAAGTAAAAATACGTGTTCATGTTTGACATCCAGAGTATACATATGACGTCACATTGTTTAGATGCTAAAGACGATGTAACAGTTTCGCGGACTTTTTCATATATGCCAATTTTAAGCCAAAAAAATATTAAATTACATTAATTCTAATGTGTTGCATTTGAATGGAGATAACTGTATTGTATTTTAAGCTTGGCCTTCGTAAAACTTGATTTTACTGTCGCAAATATCCGTTTACCTATCTCCGCTCCTCGTCGCTAGGTAAACTCAATTAGCGACAGTAAAATCTACGTTTTAAGAAAGCCAAGCTTAAAATACAATACAGGTATCTCCTAAATTACTCCTGAACTTCAATGTAATCGATTACATTTAGTGAAAAAAAAATCAATCATTACATTGGATTCCATTGTATACTTTGATATTGAAGTTCCTTTTTAAAATATAAAAAACGAAAGAAATTTATTTTTTTGTGAAAAGTTTAAAATACAGAATGGAATTGAGAAATGTGTCAAAGAGCAGAAAACAGTCCACCAATGGGTCTTCAACACAGCTAGAAAAATATAAAGATTATCTAGTAGCTCTATTGTCTGTGGGTACATACTTGACGTTTTCATATGTATTTAGAGGAGTTACTCACAATTTTAATGAAAACCATTAGGTGAGTGTGGGTTATAAGAGTGAATCGTATCAAATGCGATAATCAATAAAGTTATATGTAATTTATTTTCAACATGCACATGATTGCATGAAAAGTTTTAATATATTTATTTAGAAAATATACATATATTCAATTCATAAAAATTCACAAAATTCAACAAAATTTGAAGCCAAAAAGAAAAAGTTCTAAATTCCATAACCATAACCTTTCAGGTGGGGTCATTTATGTCAATATTCAAGGTCAAAAATAATTTTCTATGCTGTTGAGTGTCTAGGTACTGCACATGTCTTAAGCGTGTTTATACTTATTTATACTGGTTATACTGTTGCAGGGGATGAAATCCATCCCTATTCATTACACCCACATTTCCATTGGTAGCCTTAACTTCGCGTCGAACCCCATTCTACCTTGCATAACCTAGCTATTTTTAATTTGTTCACTCTGGTTGGTCCTAATGATGCACGAACTATGCCACTGGACTTTAAAGCAACAATCAATCAATCTAAAGGATGCAAAATAATCGTAAATATTCAATTGCAGTGGTAAATGGAATATTTCACCTTCAGCGGTGCTGTGCATAACTATCATATATATATATATATATATATATATATATATGTATATATTGTATTGTAATGTGGCAATTATTATGTATATATTATATTGAAATCATTCTTAAATAAAATTTCTTTTTAAGCTTATTTTTTCCCTTAAGCCTGTATTTATACTTAACCGGTAAAAAAATAATGTCAACATACTACATTATTATTAAGACGAGCATTCATATAATGCAAATTAATAAATAAGAATTATAATATGAAGTTTCTCGAACGCTTTTATTGGTAAAATATGAATATATTGGGTATGTCAGCTGATCATTATCATTATGTTTTTTTGGGCTGTTCCAATTTTACTTCATTGTAGTCTGCTTTATAAGCCTGGTACCTTTGATAAGTACTCACACCACTGGGTCTATGCCACTGCTGGTGGATGTTTCGTCTCCGAGGGGTATCACCAGTTATCTAAGTATAGATTATAGATTCTGACATAAAAAAAACCGACCTTTCAGCGTCTTACTCGACAACACCTTGAAGATATTATGGCTAAATTTCTCAAAATAAGCCGAAAAAGTATGATTCATCCATTCAACAAAATATGACTTGATAACAAAACTTGCATACGTTTAGATTTATCACCTAATGGTTTTCTGCCGACCGACAATGAAACCCTTGCCAAAGTAGGGCCTTCGTTTGGCTGCACGTGATGTACAAAATTGCATAAACGTCTGGTCAGAATAGGGAAATCAATTTCAATGCCTTGAGTAGAGGTAGTACTATGCTCTTTTTACTTTTTTTTTTCTGTTTATTAAAAATTTGTTCTCGTCCTGAAGATGTATGAGATATTCGCTATTAGAAGGAAAGCAAACACCCTTTCGGTCTAAATGATAATATCATGGGAATTGGTAATATATCTAGAACCAATTCCGTTAACATTTTGGATATAGTTTCTATAACTGTTCGTAAAAAACGTTCTCACGGTCGTAGAACAAATCGCAATCAAAGAAAATTTCGGGCCAATCATACTAATATTTCGGACCTAATTTCTATTTCAAAAAACAACGGCAGACATTATCTGTTAACAAAACTCTGTTCGTTACCGGTTAATAAGTTAAATACAATTTTGAAGGATTGCAACACAATTTCATATAGCAGTCCTAAGTATGAAATTGTTCAAATTATTATGGCATATTGTTATTCTAAATTATTTCCCAAAATTGATCGCCCTGAAGATCATAAAAAACATTTTATTAAAATTAAGTATGTCAATAAAGGCTTTGATTTTGTAAATATTGCCGGTATATTCAACGACCATTCTGTTAAGAACAAATTCCTGGATATTTTGACAATACTGAGCTACTTCTTATTTGTTATATTTACAAGAAATCTACCCGGAAATTTGTGTTTAATTATAGTCAATTGTGTAAAGATATTAATATCAGTGAAAATACACCTACTTCATGTAATTGCAGTAATTCCGAATATATTTATGGACCCATTTTCCATGTTATAACAGGAGATCTTAACATCGTTCAAGACCGAGAGTTAAAATCATTCCTCAGTAAAGGACCTAAATATCGTCCCCCGTCTATTATTAATTGGGATGAGTGTCGTAATATCATCCACGACTCACTCCATACTTACTGTATGAAATGGATAAAACGGGAAAAAGCTGACAAAAAATCTTTGGACTCTTTTTTTAATTCAGTAATGAAGATAGTTGATATACGTATTCAACATTTTAAAGAACATTTTACTATTAACAATAACCACAATAAACCTATTTCTCGTATCAAACATAAACTAAAAGAACTAGCCAAGGAATTTGTTTTTGTCCCGGCCGATAAAGCTGCTAATAATATTATTATTGTTTGACGTAAATTTTACATTGGGGTTCTGAAAAAGGAAATCACCAATTCACCAACATTCCAACTGACTCCATTTTCAGAAAACGAAATCTGTAACAAACATAAACTTTTAGCCACCGCTTTACAAGCAGAGCCAAATACAATGAAAGTCCCAACTATGTATTGGCTTCCGAAGCTACACAAAACTTCTTACAAATATAGATTTATTTCGTCTTTAAGCCATTGTTCAACTACTAAATTGTCTATTCTTCTTACCAGCACACTTGGTACAATTAAAAACCTGATAATAAATTGTTCAAATAAGGCCTTCGAAAATAGTGGAATAAATTACTTTTGGAGTGTCAAGAACTCGTTGGAAGTACTTGATAAATTGCATGCTTATATTGGTGATTTTGAATCTGTTCAAAGTTTTGATTTTTCTACCCTGTATACCACATTTCCTCACATTCTCATTAAGAAAAAATTCACACACCTAATTAAATGGGCATTCAAAAAATCAGAATGTGAATATATATGTTCAAACTCTTTTAGGTCATTTTTTAATAGCAATAAACAAAAAAACTATGTTAATTGGACATGCTTTGATACTATATATGCCCTTGAATTTTTACTAGATAACATTTTTGTTCGCTTTGGGGATTCCGTATATCGTCAGATTATCGGAATTCCAATGGGGACTAACTGTGCACCACTTATTGCGGACCTGTTTTTGTATTGTTATGAGTTACAATTTATGACAAAAATAAGCAAAGACCCATCGAAACAACATCTGATAAACAAATTTAATAATACTTTTAGATATTTGGATGATATTTTGGCTCTCAATAATGACGACTTCAGTATGTATATTAATGAAATGTATCCTGTTGAACTTACTTTAAATAAAGCTAATACTAACAATGACCACTGCCCTTTTCTCGATCTTGATATCTATATCACTAATGGAAAGCTGAATACTAAAATTTATGATAAAAGCGATGATTTTTCATTTCCTATCGTTAATTATCCGTTTTTAGATGGTGACGTGCCCTTGTCACCATCTTACGGTGTTTATATATCTCAACTTGTACGATTCGCTCGTGTATGTAACAATGTTTTAGATTTTAACGAGAGAAATTTATGTATTACTGAAAAATTATTACACCAGGGTTTTCGATATCACAAACTAGTCAAAACATTTACTAAATTTTATCATCGGTATAAAGACATCATTCGTAAATATAGCTCAACATGCAGACTTCTAATACGTTCAGGTATTTCACATCCAATTTTTTATGGAAATCTTCTTTATAAAGCACAAAGGTGTCAGTATTCACCTCAGAAACTTACAAAACCTTTGAATAGACTTATTAAGAAGGGATATAATTACGATACTGTTGTCAAGTTATTAAAGATTGCATATTTTGGCGTTAATATTGAGTCACTGATAAGGTCTTTGCATCGGAACTAAACACATTTATTCTAAAAACAGTTGTTGGCATGACACGGGTTATGTTCTTCTCATATATGTTATGATGGTATGATACTAAACCTCTAACGGGAAGGATTGTGCCTGATGTTCATATGATGAAATCATAATCTTTCAGTCAGTTTAATTGAAGTCTGGAGCTGGCATGTCAGTTAACTGCTAGTAGTCTGTTGTTATTTATGTATTATTGTCATTTTGTTTATTTTCTTTGGTTCTTCTGACATCAGACTCGGACTTCTCTTGAACTGAATTTTAATGTGCGTATTGTTATGCGTTTACTTTTCTACATTGGTTAGAGGTATAGGGGGAGGGTTGAGATCTCACAAACATGTTTAACCCCGCCGCATTTTTGCGCCTGACCCAAGTCAGGAGCCTCTGGCCTTTATTTGTATTATTTTAATTTTAGTTTCTTGTGTACAATTTGGAAATTAGTATGGCGTTCATTATCACTGGACTAGTATATATTTGTTTAGGGGCCAGCTGAAGGACGCCTCCGGGTGCGGGAATTTCTCGCTACATTGAAGACCTGTTGGTGACCCTCTGCTGTTGTTTTTTATTTGGTCGGGTTGTTGTCTCTTTGACACATTCCCCATTTCCATTCTCAATTTTATTAAATTGTGACAAATCTGGACTTATTACTGTTATTATTTAACGTATTAATTATTGTATATGACATATATTTATTTGAATATTGCCGGGTGGTCAACTTCTCGGGAGTGCACAAACACTGATAAATGCATTGACTTTCATACTCATGATTTAAACTATTTGTACTTTGCAAGCGATAAGGGCCAGTTTTATATGTATATCTTGGTAATGTTTACCTATGTAATACTTTGATTATCCCGTCATATAGTGATTTATTTTGACAAATATCGTCGTGAGATTCAACTTGTTTACATCTGCCATGACACCGTTTTGTACTTTCACTTTGCGATCTCATTATTATTATTTGTTTAAGTTAACACTTTATCAATGCAGATAAATTGCGTATTTATCATGTTTGTGCCTCCCTTTTCATTAACAGTGTCTTTATTTATGATAGAACAGGGTTTTCATTGATCTCATTTAAGCATTATATCTAATGCGTAAGGTTAGGTAAATTACACATAAGTTCATACGCCGTAGTGAGAAAGGAATTTACTGTCCGTTTCATTATAGTATTATATAAAAATGTCCTTTTGGTTTTATTTGCTTTTAAAAATAATTCGGACAAGAAGGACAAAATGAGGACAAGCCAATAATGAGTATTTATTTAATAATAACGAAATCTGATTGTCCTCTTGAACGTTTCAAGCCAAAAGACGTAAGAAACGTTGCTTTTGATTGGACGATTAGATGTTTACTCTAACGTCATAGTAAGTGCCAAAACACATAAATAGGAGCCTGTAGACAGACATGTCATTCTGGATCAATCTCTTGAACCGTCAACTACCTTTTATATTGACCACCCGATTTATTGCTTTGTCTGTTGAATGATGAATGTGTATTTGATGTTTGTTATATTGAAAGAAGAAGTCAAAATACGACTAAAATAAATATCATTGATGTGTTTATTACAAATCTGTTTCTCTACAATGCCGTTGATTCCACTCCTCCCGAATGATGATTTAAACAGTTTTATAGTAACCCTAGGTTTGTTACAGTTTGGTGTCAGAAGTGGGATGACAAAAAAAAATTGTCATCCAGTGATCGAATACCTCGCCTGTGATTATTAAGTTGAATAGAAATCTTAATTTTTCAACGATGTTTATAGTGAACTGGTTATAATTTCAACATGTCTGACGAATCTGATTCAGAAAGTGAGTTTAATATGGATAAAAGTGAAACAGTCGAGGAAAATAATGAAGACTCTGCATTAAATACAGCAAAGCAGGGACAAGGTGGTATTGAAAGTGCATTTAATAACAACGTACGAGACGACATGGCTAGACAGAGAGAGACAGTAGAGGTGGAAAGGAATTTTGAAGGTGAACCAGGTGTTTCGTATTTCGAAAATAATAGCGTTCATGAACGAAAATGGGGAAATGCACCACGATTTTGCCGTGAACAGTTGCCGATTGCTGGACATCCTGCTACAATTCGTCCAGATGCTTATAGTGGATCAGATGGTTGGGAAGAATATTTTTCGCATTTTCAAGATTGTGCAGAACTAGGCAGATGGAGTATGGAAGATAGAGTATTGACACTTGCTGCAAGTTTAAAGGGCCCTGCGAGAACTTTTTATATGAGCCTTCCTACACATGAACGCCGACCTTATAGTATTCTTGTCCGACGTTTAGAAGAAAGATTCGGAAGTGCCCGTCAACAAAACAGATGGTTATCTCGTTTTGAAATGAGAAAGCGAAATTCCGGTGAAACAGTTGCTGCTCTCGGTGATGACCTCCGCCAGATTGTAAAAAAAGCTTATTGTAATTTAGATTCATTGGCACAAGAAGTGTTGGCGCTCAATCAGTTATACAAGTCGATTCCTATAGAAATGAAATGTCGATGCGTAGATCGAGAATGTAAAACGGTCGCTGACGCTGTAGATATAATTGAAAGATATGAGGCTCTTTTAGGGGAGTCAAGTCAAAAGAAAACTAGTGTCCGCTCAGTTTCTTCTGAAAATTGTAGTGAAAATAAATTAGATATGGAATGGCAAAATAATGGTGACCAAAATGTCAGATTAATTTCCCAACAGCCAAGTAATGACAGAACCATTCAAATGCTTTTAAGTAGAATGGATAAGTTAGAAAATCAGATTCGGAATACGAATAACCGATCCAACTTTAGATTTTGCCACAAAAATTACCAAAATGGGGGCAATACACAGAATCAAAGGACCTGCTTCATTTGTGACTCACCTGATCATTTTTATAGACAATGTTCTATGTCTAATGGTCATGAATTTAGGGAGAATAAATCCCCGAATTCACAGAATTTTAGAAATGTCAGACCAAATACAACTATGGAAACGGTTCAGTGAGACAACCGTCCGTTTATTCAATAGGTCGGGAGTTGACGGTTACAGAAGTCGTATTTTATGTTAATTAAATGATTTTAAAGATGTTGGAAATGAAATTCAGACTCAAATTATAAATAGCAGAATAAATCAAATAGGGTGTCAAGAAAAATAACAGATAATGGATTTTATATGCATGGTTCAGTTTATGGACAAACATAAGAGAACTCTGGCAAAATATGTTTTATGAAAATAATGTGATTATTTGTGATATTACCTTGATAAAATTTTAGAACAAGATTTATTATTTAAATTCGTGCAGTACCAGTAAATTACGGAATATTGAAGTGACAAAGAAAGCAGGAAAAGTATTTCACATATTAGATAGACTCGCAGAATATAATGGAAACGATATCATAAAATGGTTTAAAGTGATAAAAGAAAGTGTCTCATAATCTAGCAAGAAGTGAAGTTAAAACCAAAGAAGAGAAGAGGACAAGACGCCATTCAAAATTTATTGTGCTTATGTGTTTAAATGTGTATCACTCGTTATTTTTATTTTTTTATGAATAAGATTATTCATGTGTTGAGATATAGTGTATATGAAGAAGTATTGGTGCAGTGTTGTGAATGCATCCAGTTGTTATGTGATGGTGCAGTGTTGTGAATGCATCCAGTTGTTATGTGATATTTCTAGAAACGTAGCCCAGATTTGCCTATAGGGACTGATCACCCCAGAGTTGGTTGAAAAGAGGGGGTTTTCTAGAAAATTTGGTGGAATATTGTGATATTTCCAAGGTAGTTAATAATTATAGTTGCAGCGTCAACAGAAATTATTATTTGATGTTAAAGTGATACTGTGTTTTTGTAGATAAGTTGAAGAAATTCGTGAATGGCTCTAGTGTTTCTCTATGGTTTTTAAAATGTGTCCGATGTCTTATCAGAAATAGCTATGAGTGTAATAGTGAAAATTATCAACAGATGACAGAAAGATGATTTCCCTGAAGACACAGAAGTGTGGATGATATAATTAAACAGTGTGAATATATTCCATTAAAGATTGAAGAGCACAGAGACTATAAGTAAAAAATAAAAGTACTGGTATACTGTTGCCTCCAGAAAATACAGGAGTATTTTAAGACTTGGGTGGGGGAAATTGTGACAAATCTGGACTTATTACTGTTATTATTTAACGTATTAATTATTGTATATGACATATATTTATTTGAATATTGCCGGGTGGTCAACTTCTCGGGAGTGCACAAACACTGATAAATGCATTGACTTTCATACTCATGATTTAAACTATTTGTACTTTGCAAGCGATAAGGGCCAGTTTTATATGTATATCTTGGTAATGTTTACCTATGTAATACTTTGATTATCCCGTCATATAGTGATTTATTTTGACAAATATCGTCGTGAGATTCAACTTGTTTACATCTGCCATGACACCGTTTTGTACTTTCACTTTGCGATCTCATTATTATTATTTGTTTAAGTTAACACTTTATCAATGCAGATAAATTGCGTATTTATCATGTTTGTGCCTCCCTTTTCATTAACAGTGTCTTTATTTATGATAGAACAGGGTTTTCATTGATCTCATTTAAGCATTATATCTAATGCGTAAGGTTAGGTAAATTACACATAAGTTCATACGCCGTAGTGAGAAAGGAATTTACTGTCCGTTTCATTATAGTATTATATAAAAATGTCCTTTTGGTTTTATTTGCTTTTAAAAATAATTCGGACAAGAAGGACAAAATGAGGACAAGCCAATAATGAGTATTTATTTAATAATAACGAAATCTGATTGTCCTCTTGAACGTTTCAAGCCAAAAGACGTAAGAAACGTTGCTTTTGATTGGACGATTAGATGTTTACTCTAACGTCATAGTAAGTGCCAAAACACATAAATAGGAGCCTGTAGACAGACATGTCATTCTGGATCAATCTCTTGAACCGTCAACTACCTTTTATATTGACCACCCGATTTATTGCTTTGTCTGTTGAATGATGAATGTGTATTTGATGTTTGTTATATTGAAAGAAGAAGTCAAAATACGACTAAAATAAATATCATTGATGTGTTTATTACAAATCTGTTTCTCTACAATGCCGTTGATTCCACTCCTCCCGAATGATGATTTAAACAGTTTTATAGTAACCCTAGGTTTGTTACAATATTTTCGATCTTTCTTCGCATGATAGAATAAGTGAATTCGTATAATCAGGAACAATCTTTTTACGAAGTATGATTTTGCCAGGACAGTTCAATTTTATCTTCACAAACTTGCTTCCAAATAAGATAATATTAAAATGAATTTCTAACTAAAGGAGTAGGTTCAGTAAGACCCCTTTTTGGCCTCAAAATATAGCAGTTTTAGAAAATTGTGAAAATGTAATCGTTTAGATATTTATTGCAAAGTAGAATGCTTCTGCTACATAAATGTGGGCTGTTTTTGACAAAACAATGCACATATATCGGGTACTAGCATCATTAAGTCATGCTAAATTACTGAAATCTTCACAATTGTAGCATTTTAGTTAAATTTTAGACGGTTTCCGTCTGAAATGAAAGTGGCCGCATTCGTGTTCATTCATAATATTGAAATGTAAGTTGTATTTGATGATAATACATAATATATATAAAGGTTGAGGATGAACACGGATGTGGCCACTTTCATTTTTGCCAAAAATCATCTGAAAAGTGACGATTTTTGGCATATTTGATAGATTTTTCATATTTAAGCTTGAATCGGGCGTTTTAAATGACTTATTAGTTAAAATCTTCCCCATTAACTAATTGAATCAATTGAAATAGACACTTAAGTGTTAAGAAAGTGTCTAAAATCTTTCGTTAGATGAACTTGAAAATTGAGGCCGAAATCGGCCCTTACCGGACCTACTCCTTTCCAACAAAATAACACATATTTGCATAAATGTCCCAACGATTATCTTTGGATGATACCTGTGGAAAAATACACGAGATTTGAAAAAATAAACAGAACAGTCACCTACATATACCAACTTACAAAAACATGTATGTATATTTAATCAAATCTTCTGTCGGTGTAAAATAATTAAAGGGCATACGGAAAACATAACTTAAAGGTTTTCCGGGAAAGGAAGTAAAGTCATATAGAAAAGAAATATATATTCGTTTATCTATTCACACTTGTATTCTGACATATAGGCATACATAATAGTATGGCGAATAACACCGATTATGTTCAGGTTCTCTGGGAGCTGAAATACTCCGATCTCGCTCCAAGCAGTACCATTCTGATAATCATCGGAGGTGTTGTTGGAATCCTGGGGAAAGGTTCAGTTATAATATGTTACTTCTTTCGGATTGAAAAGAGCGCAGAGCGTTATTTTATTCCAGTTTTGGCAGTCGTAGACTTAGTTGCTTGTATAACAAGTTCTATTTTAAACCCGAAAAAATATGATTCATCCATTCAACAAAATATGACTTGATAACAAGACTTGTTTTCGTTTAGATTTATCTAAATATATAAATTTGCAATGCAATCGCCACTGACAATTGTCTTTCTTTAATTATTCAAAGCCAGTAGAAGTGGTCGTGGTTATTTCGATAGACTTTAATACCTTGGTACTTTCGAGGAAATGAAAAGTTTCATTACATATAAGACACTTAAAACAATAGATTTATATTATTCTTGGAAAGCGGTATAATTTTCAAATTTAATATTTCAAATTGTTTTCTGGTTAAAATATTTTGATATATTCGGAAATAACCAATTGGTATAAAATACATGTATGACACAAATAATCTTGTATTGCCAAATAATTTCCTTGTGAAAATAATATGACAGAAATACTGAACTCGAATGCAAATAAAAGAAGAGGCTCTAAATAACCTAAATCGCTCACCTGTTATTTTTTGCTTCAATCTTTCATCAATGATTATTTTTGCTTTTCAATATACATTAATGAGTGGCTTTAAAATGTCATTCAAATGTTCCTTTTTTTTTTTAAGGCAGATAGATCTTGACCTGATAAACATTTTTATCGGTGTCAGAATTACTCTAAATGCTATGTTTTTTTTTAGATATAATCCAAAAACTGCATTTGACCCCTATGTTCCATTTTTGGCCATGTTTGTTGCTGGGAAAAAAGATCAGATACATCATAAATTAAATTCCTAAAGGAATATTCATTTAAAGTTTAGAAGTATTAGGCACAGAAGTTTCAGAGGATACGCTTTTAAATGTAAGCAACCATGTAGAACAAATTGTGTAAAAGTGTCTGTAAAGGACAATAACTCCTAATAGGGGTCAATTGACAATTTTGATCAGATAAACTCTTTTGTAGATCTTACTTTGTTGAACAATATTGCTCGTTACAGTATATCTCTATCTATTATAATATTCAAGATTATAACAAACTAGAGGCTCTAAAGAGCCTGTGTCGCTCACCTTGGTCTATGTGAATATCAAACAATGGACACAGATGGATTCATGACAATATTGTGTTTTGGTGATGGTGATGTGTTTGTAGATCTTACTTTACTAAACATTCTTGCTGCTTACAATTATCTCTATCTATAACAGTACTTTCTGTGGAAAATGTTATTGAAAATCTTCAAATTTTAAGAAAATTGTTAAAAATTGACTATGAAGGGCAATAACTCCTTAGGGGGTCAATTGACTATTTTGGTCATACTGACTTATTTTTAGTTCTTACTTTGCTGTACATTATTGCTGTTTACAGTTTATCTCTATCTATAATAATATTCAAGATAACAACCAAAAACTGCAAAATTTCCTTAAAATTACCAATTCAGGGGCAGCAACCCCATAACGGGTGGTCCGATTCATCTGAAAATTTCAGGGCAGATAGATCTTGACCTAATAAACAATTTTACCACATGGCAGATTGCTCTAAATGCTTTGGTTTTTGAGTTATAAGCCAAAAACTGCATTTTACCCCCTATGTTCTATTTTTAGCCATGGCGGCCATCTTGGTTCGTTGGCCGGGTCACCGGACACATTTTTAAACTATATACCCCAATGATGATTATGGCCAAGTTTGGTTAAATTTGGCCCAGTAGTTTCAGAGGAGAAGATTTTTCTAAAATATTACTAAGATTTACGAAAAATGGTTAAAAATTGACTATAAAGGGCAATAACTCCTAAAGTGGTCATCTGACCATTTTGGTAATGTTGACTTATTTGTAGATCTTACTTTGCTGAACATTATTGCTGTTTACAGTTTATCTCTATCTATAATAATATTCAAGATAATAACCAAAAACAGCAAAATTTCCTTAAAATTACCATTTCAGGGGCAGCAATCCAACAACGAAATGTCCGATTCAACTGAAAATTTCAGGGCAGATAGATCTTGACCCGTTGAACAATATTACCCCATGTCAGATTTGCTCTAAATGCTTTGGTTTTTGAGTTATAAGCCAAAAACTGCATTTTACCCCTATGTTCTATTTTTAGCCATGGCGGCCATCTTGGTTGGTTGGCCGGGTCACCGGACACATTTTTTAAACTAGATACCCCAATGATGATTGTGGCCAAGTTTGGTTAAATTTGGCCCAGTAGTTTCAGAGGAGAAGATTTTTGTAAAAGTTAACGCAGGACGACGACGACGACGGACGCCGACGGACGCCGGACGCCAAGTGATGAGAAAAGCTCACTTGGCCCTTTGGGCCAGGTGAGCTAAAAACTGAAAAATTTCCTTAAAATTACCAATTTAGTGGCAGCATCCCAACGATGGAATGTTCAATTTGTCTGGAAATGTGAGGGCTGAAAGATCAGACCAATTGAACAATTTTACGCAATGTCAGATTTGCTCTAAAAGTTTTAGTTTTTGAGATATAAGCCAAAAAACTGCATTTGATCCCTATGTTCTATTTTAAGCCATTGCGGCCATGTTTGTTGATGGATCAAAACTTCGGATACAAGTTATAAACAAGATACCCTAAGGAACATTCAGTTAAAGTTTGAAGGTATTTGGTCAAGAAGTTTCAGAGAAGATTTTTTAAATAGTGTACGACGACAGACGACGATGGACGTCAAGTGATGGCATAAGCTAACAGGGGGCTCTATGGTCCCCGGTGAGCTAAACAAAGGGAAGTCTTTGAAAAATGATAAAATCAAATGGTGCCAATCAAGGGAACAAGAGAAAAACAAATTCCATATTGCTGTTTTCAAATCGTAGGTCATTTTTTAATTCCTTGTACAAATGAGTTCACCCTGCTTGAAGTTGGGACTCTGCAGAATTATATGACATGTATATATGGTATAAAAAGACAAAAGCTTTGCTTGCTTACATAAAAGGTATAATATCACCATGTTTTTCCCATATTAGTCTTTGTTAGATTTGCACTTTTCAAAAAGTTGTGCAGAATTTATCTTTGTTACAAATAACAACTAGACAAAGTGATGCCCCCACCGCAAACCAATCTGCTCTAAAGTAACTGCATTATAACAAAGTCAATGTGAGACTTTCTTTGAGATATTATTGTGTCTGGCAGACACAAATGATGCCCCCGCAGATGCAAAGTGTTATTTTAAAATACACAAAATTGACCATTGGAGCACATTGGTTTCTGGTTCACTGAAGGAATATCTCTTATACAAATAAATACACCAAAAATGACAAAGTTTGACTATCTCCCAAAAGAGCAAATATTGATAAAAATAAAAACCCTGATTACATGCACACCTTCAATATATTTACGAACAGCCAGCAAAGTGAAAACTTCCTAGCATTCAAAATGTAGAAAATGCTATGCACCTCTTATGCAAGTAATACTCCAAAAAAATAATAGTCTTTCCAAATGTACAGTTGAACATGTTGATTGGTTGGTTACTATTTTTTTTTTATTTCATTCTCATTATAAATCATAAATCATTTAAAAAATTTCAATTTTTTATTATCATAAAAATATTAATATTGCACATAACATAATAAATTATAACAAAACAATCATAACAAACATTACAGCATTAATACAAACATTAGACATTATATTTGACGCCACCTATGGCTATAGAAAGTAATCAATTCTTCTTCAAGTCAGTGAATCCTTCATCTATACAAAAATGATTGTTGATTATTTTTATATTTCACAACTGAATGCAATGTGACTCAAATCTTTTTTTTGTAATATATATTTGAATTAATGAAGATATAGTGTATTAATAGGACAATAAAAATAAGGTAATGCTAAAGTAATGAACTTTTTTCCACTGACTTACTTTATTGATATGGCTACAACTAACTGAAGCTACATTGGAGCTATTTCATTTATAGATCTCCTATGCCAGTCTTCACTCAATTACTTATAAAAGTGTAATAAGCTTTTTTAGCCTTTATTTTCAAACATCATCATTGATATTTAAAAATGAAAATTCTGAGAGTTGAGCAATATTGTATACAAAATGATACTTTGTTAGAATTTTTTTCTCTAATGTTTTTTACATGATATCTAATTAATAATTGTCATCTCTTTTTTAGAATCAATTAATAGGTGCTCCTAAATGTTGGCAGCAGGTGAAGTCTCTTTTTTATGATGTCCAAATTACAATAATCAGACAAAACCATAGAAATTTGTAGATCACTTCAACAAAATTTGAAATAATAAATGGCTGAAAACATTGAAACCAAACTCAGTTTAGCAGTACATTAATAAAGCTGTCTGAAAAGGTACAAATTACTGAAAATATAATTGAATTGTTTATCCACTGTTTTTTCCCCCCAATCATTTGTGAATGTTTTACTTATTTCCAGCTAGAGAGAGGAAGGTTATACTGTTTTAATTTATTTCTAGCTAGAGATAGGATGGTTATCTCGTTTGAATTCAATTCCAGTTAGAAAGAGTATGGTTATACTGTTTTAAATTATTTCCAGCAGGAAAAATGATGGTTATACTGTTTTAAATTATTTCCAACAGGAAAATGATGGTTATACTGTTTTAATTCCAGCTAGAATGAGACTGATCTTCCTCCTCTTCATCAATAAATGGTTTATCTACACATCTGAAAAGGAATAAACATTTCCAGGATAAGAAATATCAATAATTTTTTTGTGAATGTTTACTTTTGAATCATCATTGTACTTGATTTACCATTATTTGTGAGACTTTAAAGTATAGGTGAACCATGATTTTGAATGGTTAACAAAAGGCAAATTTTCTACAGGCTTGTATGTAAACTTACACAAAACCATTAAATAAAAATATCCATTAAAGTACAGCTTTTCCTTTATCCATGAAATTAAATGAATCCACAGTAATAGAATTGTTTCCATAAATGTCTTAAAATTAATTTATGTTTCAAAAAGAAATGTACAAATATATTCATAATCAATATCAGTGTTCTTGTTTGACTTCCTTTTAAAAATTAAAATCTAGCAGTCACAATAGACATATAAATGACTACGGTTTGCTGATGGAGTTTTTGTGTTCCTAATGGTTAAAAGCGTATTTAAAATTCGATTTACAAAATGACAGATAAGTATTTTTTGTAATTTGTAATAAGTTTGGATGAACTTATGTTTAACACTGGGACCATGTCCAGAAACTTGAATTGACACCAGTATTAGAACAAATCTATATTCTGTGAAAATAAACCCTTCTTTGTTAAAGACAAACAAACCAAGCAAGTTTTTAAAATGCTGTGTCACAAGGTAACAGTTAATAAGAGGGCATGTCACGTGAAAGCATCAAATGGACAACACCAAAATGAGAATCTTTGTACAGACATAAAAAAAATAACTGAATTAATCAAGTTCTTTATTGCATTTTTCACAGAAAGGACAAAAATGTGAGATTTTTATTGTGATTTCAGAAAAATCTGCATACAGACACCTATATGTGTCTAATATATATAGAATAATACATGCCAAACCCGTATCGCATGCTGTATCACAACCAGAAACCAATATCAGTCCCGAGGGCTGATATTGGTCGAGTGGTGATACAGCATGCGATACGGATTTTGCCATGTATTATTCTGTTTATCATATATTTTAATAGAATCAGATTCATGGGATATCCATTTTTTTTTAAATCGTCTGAAATTATAAGCTAGTATTGGTGGATATCAGCTATTGTCTGCTCTATGGTTGGGTTGTTGTCTCTTTGACACATTCCCCATTACCATTCTCAATTCTATTATGATCTATTATGATTTTCCTTTAATTTTCCAGCTGACTTTTTTTTTATATAGACATCCTTATTTGCTTAATATCCACATCGTAATGCCCCCTATAATCTTATTACATTCTCAATATATGTTAAAGACCATGGGTATTAATTTTTGGAAAAAATACCGATTTTAGTTGAAATTATAGGACACTTTTTTTTGTTGTGAAAACTCATTTTTTTCCTATGCCAGGAAATATAGCAACTGAACGTCATAGGTCAAACGTTGACGTCATTTGAATTGTGACTTCATGCTAGGTATGCGATACAGGTTTTGCTATGCGATACGGGGTATGCAATACAGGTTTAGCCATGCGATACGGGGTATGTGATACAGGGTAGGTGATACAGACTGGAAAAAACAACCTTTATTAGATATACAAAATTGCTGTATTTTGTACTAAACATATGATAAAGAGCAATAATTTCTGAATTTACAGTTCTCCTATACCTATGTATTCAAAGTTTAACTGTACAGACTAAACTTGAGAGCAGTGTCTGTTTTTTTTATTAAAAATTTCAGCAAAGTATACAAAATTCTGTCAAATGACACAGCAAAACACAGCCATTTAATTGGTTCTATTGAACTAGAAATTGGAGATGACTTGGTAATGTTTCGAACTCCCAAAACTTAATCTTAAATTATGTTCTACCTGTTACTTTATCTAACATATCTATTCTTTTCTTTTTTTCTCTTAAAAAGACTTGTCACCTAACTCAAATTCTGAATTATATTGGAAATTGAGGATGATTGTATAATGTCATTGGTTGAAATATTACATTGAATAGGCTTGAAGTGGCAAGTTATATTTCACCAGGGAATATATTCTTATTTATAGTGTGGCTGAACATTAAAATGAGGGGGGAAAAAATCATGTGCATTGGAGATTGCTATACAATATACTAATGTATACCTTATCATAAAATCACCACAATAAAGACATTCTGATGCTACAAGATCATCTAATTCTGCCTGAAAGTAAAAAAATATACAAATTTCAAACACATGATTCATACCTTACTGTCAAATGAGTATTGCAAAGCTTTACCTAAATAGTAGTCAATGTTGTTAATCACCCCAATAGGTGTAGTCAATGTACAAGATATTCCATGTTTAGTTCCTGTTAAAAGCCAAAGTCAAGCTCTTTGTTCATAATATTGTTTTGTTTGAAATCGGGGACAAAATTGCACTTTCAAAATTTCCAATTGGGAGCCTCCATGGTAGAAATCCCCCACAAATAGTGACAGTTGGTAGGTATGTCCATTGGTGGTGAAACAACATATCAATATATCTCAAATATATCATCCAAGGAGTTAAAAATACAAACAACAGACAGAACATTGACACTTTGATCTTTTGATAAATATATGAACTAAATTTATGACCTTGACATGAAAAGCATGAATATGTTACACTTTGTTGTTTAGACAACTTAGAAGTATCACACCATAGTGTAACCATATTACTGGCATTGCTCATGGATTTCAAAACTTCACACCAGAAACAACTGAAGTATTCTGCCATCTTTTCTAGGCCTTACATGATTAATGACAGATACTTGGATTGAATGGTTATAACCACATGATTTTTACATGGCTCTATTTGATAGGTTAACAAAAATTTGTCCATAGTACACGGATGTCCCACTCACACTATCATTTTTAATGTTCAGTGGACTGTGAAATTGAGATCCAAACTCTAGGTTGGCATTACAATAAGAAAGATCATATCATAGGGAACATGTGTACTTAAGTTTCAAGTTGATTAGACTTTAACTTCATCAAATACTACCTTGACCAAATACATTAACGTGAAGAGGGACAGATGAATGGATGCATAGACCAAAAAACAAAATGCACCTAAGTGGGGCATAAAAATAACATACATGTATTAAGATCCCATTTATAACAGCACCATCTGTGAGGTATCATTCTTACCTTAATATCTAAATGTTTAGGAATGTTTAGTGATGATAAATCATTTGATTGTTGTTGTTGTAATTTACTGCTTTCATGTTCTGCTAGTTTCCTTTGTAAATCAACCACACGGTTTTTCTTTGTAGTTGTTAAATTTGGTATCACCTAAAAAAGTAACCGAATATCATTATCCTCATCTCTTTTGTTTTCATACTATTAAGAATGCATTGTGAAGTTACAATTTCCATTGAAAAAGCATGCATAGTGCTAATTCATATGACCTGATGATACATTTTATATTGAATTATAGTGTTTGTTTGCAAATATGGGATTTCTAACGGGGGTTAACATTTGTTTATTTTAACCTTTTTTTTCTTCTGCCATCCCTTACGTTTTTATGCCCACTTTTTTGTTGAAAATCCTGGATCTACTGCTAACTAGTGACTGGAACGCTGTTAGAACTGACATTGTCTCACAAATATTAAATTTTGTTTGAAGAGTTTCTAACCATGATAAGCATAACTGAGTACAATGACATACACCACATATCATTTTTATTCACATTCCTTTCTTGAAAATCTCAAACAAGTTAACCATACTATACTTTTATAATTCAAATCACATATCTTTTAAAATCTAAATCACAAATCTTTTAAATTAATTCAATCAAAACTTTCAGATTTGTCTTTTGATTCAGAGTTTGTTCCCCCCCCCCCCCCCCCCCCCCCTAAATCATATTTTCACTTGTTCTCTCATTATAGTATATTGCCCAATACAACAAACTGCATAGCTTCCACTCAACCTATTTTTCATCTTCATTTTAAATATAGTGCAGACTGTTCTTTAAATGTACAAATTAAATAAATAACCTACTTCTTCTATCAAACAATCTGAATGGAATTTATGTTGGCATGGGAATAAGTAGAATCCTCTGGTCATCAATGGATAGTTACAAGCTGCACATTTATCATTAGCCTTCACTGTTGAATATCTGTAATATAAATAAATAACATAACATCTATTCCTAGACTTTACTGTATATATATGTAATAAACACATAACAAAGGCAACTATTAGATCTTACTTGTGTTTTATTAATCATTGGGGCAAGACAATGTAACTCTTTCAATATGTTTTTTAGTGTTCATATCTTTCAGGTCAAATCATGGACCTTTTACTCAATTAACATGCATGGCAATACCTAAAACTTAAAAGATACTAAATTCTTTGTTATGTTATATTATAATGTTAGTAATTTGATAAAAAAAAATAAACCTATACTTTGATTTGTCATCAAAACTCAACTAAGAAAACATGAAACATACTTATTCCTAAAACTTTGTATTTCTTTTCTAATTTCTTCTGCACTTCCTGTCGCTTCATCCATCTCTTCTTTCAATGTTTCTATATGACTGTTGTATTCTTGCAATGATGTGATGATGGCATCCTGGAACAATCAAACAAGAAATCAGATTCATCTCCAGTGTTTTTTTATGGCATAAATGTTAATACAGTGGAACATTCAATGAGTAAATTTCAAAAAATTACGACTTTTGAATGGAAAGCAATAATTTTAACAATATTTGTGATGCCTTATTGATTGTAAAAACAAATTGCTCATATACTTGTAAAAAAAAATTTATTCTTTACATGTAAAAGAATATGACAACATGTCAAATTTATGAGATTTATAATTACATAATTTGAATGGTCTATTGTCAGACAATTTTTGTATTGTAATAAATTATTGATTTGGTCTGGTTTAGTGGTTTTCCGTATGGCTACTTTAATTTTTTTCTAAGGATGTAATGTTAAATGTGTGTGGACATCAGGTAACAAGGTTGCAAGGAAATCAAGTCAATAATACATTAAGCTTTAAACTCTTTAACAGAAGTAAATAAAATATAAGCATTTTTTATTTTCATTAAAAGAAATTTAAAAGTGAGAACATGAAATTGCTAAACTGTGTAGTCCATTTATGGGGGGTATATATCATAGCTGCTATTAAATACCTTAAAATGGTCAATGGTAACAAAATCAGGAAAAAATGGAAGGATATCTTCAATCTTAAGTAAATCACATTCATGGAGGAATTCCATGGCTCTCTTGACATCTTTCTCTTTTTCTACAACATGTCTTGCTGCAAAATAATGTAACAAAATAAGTCTACAAAATGAGGATATAGGGAAGAAACAAGATATACTGTCATTGCTTAAAACTTTTCAGAGTCCATTTTAATAATAATCCGACTCTCTCAATTATGGTCCAGACAGAAAATTGATGAAGACTTGCTAACATCTTTAAAACTAAACATTAAAGAAAGACAGAATCTTTGTGAAATACAAAATTATCATGCAAATTAAAAACCAGTAGCCATCAGTTACATGCTGCCTTTGTAATTGGCATGTTTAATTCAAGTAAATAGTATATAAGAATGAAGTAAGGTAAAGGGATACAGGATCTTAAGAACCCCTTTTTCTTCAAACTATCATCATTCATTCAACTTACCAATTCTAAGCCAAAGTTTCTTTTTTAACTCATCATCTGTATCTTCAGGTTTTTCGGCTTGGGTCTTAGCTAACTCCACATCAACCTAAATAAATAATATAGTCCATACAAAATTTTGTTTCCATATGTTTTATTGTCCTTACTTCTGGTGTAAAATAAATGCTTTTATTTAAATCACATTTTTCTGTCATGTTTAGTTCAGTATGACCTATTATCCCTCCATTTCCCATTGAGAAAGTCTTGACTCATTTAAGAGACTACTGCATGCTCATTAAATTTAAACTCCAATGGTTTTATTTGAACAATGTTTAACATACCGTACAGCACATATTAATTTTTTTCTTCAAGTTATAAATTATTTTGGACTTGTTATGTATGCAAGCACACACCAAACAGTGACAAGATAGTCAACTTAATGACAGTGGTCACTTAGTGGTAGAAGTAATTGACCAGTTATAATTCCTGTTCTATTGAATGTTGTTATGTTAACATTCTCTATAGAGCCGTGGAGTACTGGTTAGCGCATAGGACAATTGACACAAAGGTTCCTAGTTCGATTCCCGCACCAGGGAGAAAATGTCAGGAACTGAATTTTTCGGCTCTCTCTTGACACCATTTGCAAGTACGGTCTTGAGAAAGGATAATAGTCTGTCAGAAGGGGGGATAAATGGCTGACATGCGTTAAGAGAGAGACATATCTCTTACACGTAAAAGACACCCTTGTAGATTTCGAAAAAAAGAGAGCAGGCTAATGCAGCTACAAGGCAGCACTCGCACCCGCAACATGGAAAGGGATTAACATAAATTGCAATAACTTGTTTCCCAATCCACTATAAATAAATATGTTTAAACTAAACATTCTCTATATAAATGATTATAAATATAATCAAAATATACTCACATCTAATGCCAAATCTACAGCTTCTTCATACAGTCCCATTAAAGAATAAATATGTACACATGCCTTCTTACGATCATGTTCCATACACAGTCTTAATGCATACTTCAAATCATAACAAATTTCATCTGGATCCTAGAAACAAAATTAATTCAGGTCAGACAGGTTTCGTTGTATTTACTATAAGCATTGCTTTTTCCAAATAATTTCATGTCCCCAATAACAGAAGGTTTTAACTGTATTCGAACTTTGTTTTTTCCTCAATAAATATCTATACCTAAATGACAAAATATAACTTACAGTTCCTTGTATGTCTAAATACTGCATGAGTCGGTCAGGTCTAAGGATAGCATAAAGAGACAGAAGGTAGTTATGTATGGCCATCTCTTTGTTCGTCAGTTTTTCTACACAGAACTCTAGGTATGTTATTGCTTCATTCCCCTAAAATATTAAATTAAATACACAATTAAGAAAATTGTTTAAAAATAATAGTCAACAACTTGTTTTTTTATTTTCTTATAGTTTGATATAAATAAGTTGAAAGATGATCATCTAATCAGCAAGAAAAACGCAATTTCTAATGTATAATGCTTTATCAATTTGAATCTACAGGAAAACACAATTTCTTTGTATATGATATTGTAAACTAACGGTAAAATGAGGGAATCTATCTTTTGTGTAGATGCATATATATAGATTCTATCATTGGTGCAAGTAATATTAAATTTCTCTACTGGAGACCATTATATTTTCCTATAAAAAAATGAGGCTTGCCAAGCATTTAAAATATGTGAAACTTAGCTGTTGAGAGTGAAGGCATTTCATATTGCATGCGTTTTGGTGGTCTGTTTCTCTAAATAATTGTAACTTAACTGTTGAGAGTTGAGAAATATCATTTTGCATGAAATTGGGTGATGGAATCTGTTTCTCCTCAGATTTATAAAAGATATGTCAATCATTTGCAAAAGAGGTATTCTCTGTGACAGTTTCACATTTTTTTATGACATCAAAGTAGATATTCAACAGAGAGCAGGAAAACTTTGTGTCTGACATAATAAAATTAATGAACAAGTTGGGGAAAATTAAAACTTGTGTAAGAATTAAAGAAATAATGGTAAATACCTGTTCCCTATATTTATCATGATCATACTGAACTAGAGCTGGTATCAACTTCATTGGTTCTAATTCTGCTGACTTGGCGATCCATGCTGTGACAGTTTCCTTTGGTATATACTGCATTAGCAAGGGAGAGAACTTGTAATACAGTTCCACGTCACTTTGTTTCCTCAATATTAATAATGCCCCGTTGTAATCATCCTGCTGGAGGTAATGTGATATCACTTTCTCAAAATCTAAAATACAGTAAAACATTTTTCTTATGTAAAAATAATGTTTAACCAATGCTCTTTTTTTTCTTTATCAACAATATCAAATATCAAAAATCAAACCAATAGATTGAGTTGCAGAATCTACATCTCCATTGTTTATATCTTATCCAAACTTCCAAACAATGCCAAAATCAACCTTTCAAATATTTTTCACTGATATCTGTTCAGAAAAGAAGGTGAAAATAACACTACAAATTTTTGTATAATGTACTTGAAAACACATTAGACCATCATAACCCTTTTCAACATGACAATTTTAGAACTTTTTAAGATATTGGGGTTAAAAACATTTCAAAATATATTTTAAGTCTAACAATAAGTGAATGCAGGAGCAGACTTACAAAGCAAAAATAAAGCCAGGCATATCTTTGTCCTCACCTGCACTGCTCCTGAAGAAATAAACAAGTAAAGAAAACAAAATTAAGTAATCACTGATTTGATCTTTTACCTTGCATAAGAACAGCAAAGAAAACCATATCTTCTACATTTCCATGGCTGGCAATGAGATCATACACTACTCCTCTGTTATTACTCACACATTCCTGTAATAAAATAATGTGTTTTATATCAGCTCTTACAAACATTTTGGTTCTTTAAACATTATATGATCAGATTAAAAAAATACAAAGATACATAGTATTCTGAATAAAACATTCCTCTTAGATCTAACATTAAAATGCAGTATGTAAAGTGTTAAGCAACAAATTTAAGACAGGCAAAGGAGAATACTAATCCAGCATCCATAAAATAGAGAAAGTATTTCATCAAGGTATAAAATAAATTACCTTTATTTTTGGTTCCTTTAGAAAACGTCTGAATTCTTCTTGGATTTTTTCATATTTTTCTGGTTGTTCTTCCATATTTTCCTTTAGTTCACCTAACTGGTTTAGGAATATTTCAATCAACCAAGTCACTAACATGGTCATTTGTGTTTTGTCCTGAAGAAAAATATATAATCATTGTACATGTATTAACATCCTAACATCAAATCTATTGGTATCAGTACCAGATTCGACCCAGAACTTGTTAGTTATTAGTAATTTTAATTATGTGGAAACAAAAGGGGTTGCAATGATGCGAATTTTATCAACACCATTGTCCTTAGGACCTATATCAGTTAAATATAAATTTTATTTTTTTATTCATTGTTTTTATGTTATGCAAGCTAGCAAATTGGTGGACCTTGCTGTTTTCAAAGTATAGATTCTTGGATTGGTTCAAACCTTCTATATCATTAAATTTTACAAGAAACTCAACAGGCAATTTTTTAATCCAACAAAAAATAATGAATCAACAGAAACCATACAATAATAGACATTCATAATATATAATGTTATACAAATTATCACTTTTGTAGTACCTGAGGGCCAAGAGATGACAATTTTTTCATTATAAACGACCGTAAAGCATCCTTTCTGTCTAGTCTGATAAATTTTAAAGCAACCTCTTCAAATGAGTTCCTGGTCTGTGCATATAATACAGCACTTTCTTCATATCTAAAAATTAAAAAAAAGTGTTGATGGTTGAATTGATGTCCTGCTGTTTTGTCTTCTTTATTTCAAAGTCTCCCATAGATTTCTTATTTGTATGGCATTTGTGACTATATTTGCCATAGATATTAAAATTTGACATAGATCTTGAACCAACCATAAATTTAAATCATACATATATATTGCAGGAATTTGCATAATTGGTGAACATTACAAGCTTGACTGAAAATGTGGAACTTCGTAGCAAGTATCTCTTTTTTAAAGTTTTTAAAATATTTGGCTTTGCAAGTCCAAAAGTGAATCAAATTGAAAATTAAAAAATCTAAATCATGAATCTTCTTAAATATTTCTGAATGATTAATTCAGATAAATCGTAAAATAACAAGAAAGTGTATCCATTGGACATGATGCCCTCTAGCTCTAAGACAATTTAATTTTCAGTGAATTATGAAATCACAACCATAATTTGGCATATATTAGGCCTAACCTCTTTTTGGAAAACAGATGTTCTGCCTGTTTTGTCAAAACTCGATCAACCTGAGCTGGATTATCACTGCAATATTCTCTGGCATTTTCAAACTCCTCTGTGTCTAAATACATCTGCCATACATCTCTAAAAATACAACCATAAAACATTTGTTTTCCTTTATAACAAATTGTTCATTTGAAGACGAAAATACTCAAATAGCAGTTCAAAATTAACTTATGAGAAGGCCAATGAATTCCCTATAAACAAATAACTCATTATGTTATGGTTTGTAAATGAAGTTTCTTTTTCATTTTAGTCTGTAAAAAGTTTTTTAGAATCAGTATTTATGTATTACCTGCACACAGTTTAACTTCAAAACATTGACTTTTGCCAGATTTGTGGATAATACATATCTATACAAATATAAATTCTTGTTTCTTTTTATATAACACTCATCTAAATGTATTGAAATATTTTATCATTTTCAACCAAGCTTCCCAGCAAAACAGTAAATCGTTGAATTTTCACAATCTTAGTTGACATAACAGTAACTTTATTATAGTAATCCGCTGTTGACCTTTTAATTGTATACATACATTGTTGCCTATTTATGCCTCCTAACCTGGACTTTCTGTTGATATTATAATTGAATATAAGGCCAACATTAAAAATATCTTTGTTTCCCCTCACACGTCTGAGGTTATTAGGGTATGGGTAGGTAGGTAGGCAAATTATTTTATTTTATTCCTTGATATGGTTTTCTATATTGAATTTGTATAAAATTCAACAAGTAAGGCTCAAGTCAAGAAAAGTGGGGTATTCCCTGTATTCTAATTCAGTGTACACCCCAGTTTTCTGGTGTTAAAAAAAAACAGTATACAGGGACCTCCTTATTTTCATATTCATTTAATGTAATGAAATATACAAAAGCACACATTGTACTTGTGGTAACAATGCTTAATGATAGCAAGTGTTTTTTTAGTTAAAAAATCAAGCTTATTTCAAGTCTAATTTGATGCATAACTCACAACAAAACAATTCCTTTGTTCACCAATTCATAACGTGATCATCAATTATGAGATGACAAAAAGATACATGCATGTTAATCAATTGGGAATTAAAATTCAATGAATAAAATTTTTCAATAGAATTGAACATAATTTAGTTATGTTCAGTTACACCTGGATCATACAGCTTGGTCAATTAATTCCTAAACAAAGAGATTTGTATGTTTTTTCAAGTTCTAGAAGAAACAAGGCTTCACTTTATATTCATGTTTTGTATTTCCTAAAAATACTTTTAATAAGTATTTACGAATTTTACTGATGCAGTTATAACGTTAAAACGTGCCCTTTTGTAATTTTCATGCCATTAATTGAAAAAGGAAATCCCATTTAAACTTTTTTTTTTTACATCAGAAAACAGGGACATTCCCTGAAAGCATGGAATACATGTATCCCACATTTCCTGACTTGTGCCCAACCTGTTCAAAGACAATGTAGATAGATTTTAAAGCACGATTCAGACCATATTTACTCATTAAGATTTTATCCTTTAAACAGGAACAGAGATTAGACACAAAGCAAATCAAGATGCACTCAGCGGATTGAAAGATGTTTCAGGTTTTTTTTATTTTCAAAAAAGATCACCCTTGCACACAAACAAATCGTGTGGCAAAGCATTTTGTTTGTTTCCTTGATTCCGAATCATGCAGACGCTTCAATGCAAAAATACCTTGATTTAAAACGCTCGTTGACTACAGCATCGGAAAGGTATCACCAAAAACCAACGCTCGTTGACTACAGCATTGGAAAGATAACACCAATAACCAACATAGCAAAAAAAAATAGTGGACAAGAATGGCCAACAAAAATTTTCAGGTCGCGGTGATTTTACCAGGTCGGTCGGGTGAGGGGAAACAAACAATATTTTAATTTTGGCCTTATTATTATAAGTGTTGCCTATTCGGATCCCCTTACCTTGCCTTTCCATTGACCTTATATTTGAAGACATTTTGTGAGGTATAAGTCCAGATCCGCTTACCTTGCCTCTCTGGTGACCTTATATTTGAAGACATTCTGTGAGGTATAAGTTCAGATCCCCTTACCTTGCCTCTCTAGTGACCTTATATTTGAAGACATTCTGTGAGGTATAAGTCCAGATCCCCTTACCTTGCCTCTCTGGTGACCTTATATTTGAAGACATTCTGTGAGGTATAAGTCCAGATACTCATCTTCAGAGGATCTTTGTATAATCCCATTAGTTTGCCTAGTCTCTGTAAGATACAAAGATTTTAATATTTTTTTTGTCTGTTTGTTTACAAGCAAACATTTGATTTGGTAAAATACATTACAGCAAATATTCCAAAAGTTTTTATTATTTATTCTGGTTATCATTTGACACCATTCACTGAATCATAAATGTCCTTATTAACTTAAACTTGCATTTCCCTAACAATCCCTAGACAATGTTAAGGCCACCCTTTTAAATTCTTTGCTTGATTTTGCCTACCTGCCTTGTAGGGTTGAGTAGGTAGTTAAGGATTAATATTTTTTGGCAAACAACACAAGCTACATGCTTTAGACCAGAAAAGAAAAATTAAGCTAGAAAAAAACTTTTAAAGAAAATTTGAAACGATTTGTGTCTTTAAACTTTTCAGATAGACTGTTGCCTGTTTTATAATAAGTAGGTACAAACATATTCAAGAACATTTTATCTACTTCTAGGAATGCCTTAATTTTAAATAATTCATCTGTTTTTTTTAAAATGAAGAAAAACATTAAAAATATTGACAAGTTCATAAAATTTAATAATCTGTATTAAGCCAGGGGAGATATTCACACTTGGATATTACTGCAAACCAATTTAATCTTACAATAGTCAAATAGCTATAAAATAAATAATGTCCTCATGGAAAATCTTAAATTTCCTAACATAAACTTGTTATATTTGCAAAGAATGAATATTTGCTTAAAAAAAAACTAAATAAAAGTTTTGAACCCCATATTCATTGAAATAACATGTACGTTGATCCTTAATTTTAGAGTTTATAAGTATAACATGATGTATATCTATCTTAAAGTTTCAATAAATATTTATTAAATTCTGCAATATTTGCACATTTACCAATTGTATATCAACATTTGGAAATCTCATTTTTTGCTTCACATAAAGATTAATTTATTATTCCTTCGATACCAATTTCCATGGATTTCGTGGGTACAGGTAAACCACAAAATTAAATGTTCCAACGAATGACAAATTTTCTTTAGGCTTGTATGATGATCTTAGCAAAACACCGAAATTGAATATCCGTAAAAATTGGTACCCACGAAAATAAATGAATCAACATTTATTGAGCCCCTAGACCCTATTCCATTTGAGGATTATTGACTACAAAGTTACAACATACTTACATCAGCATACACGTCATCATATATCAGTTGATCATTCAATACACATACTACTTTTATTCTGCAAAAAACAAAGAGAATAGCATATTTTAAAGTTAATATATTTTCACAATTGCAATGTATACACTTTTGGCTTCAGGGCTAAATTCAAAAATAGAATTTTTTGCCATCATAATTTGTAGAAAGTATTTAGAAGAGGGATATTTTCCTGAATTTTGTTGGATAGGGGAAAAAATAAATCTGAAACCCCCAACAAAAAAAGTTCATGTTCATGATCAAACTGTTTTAAAATCAAAGCCTTGAAAGGAAACAAGAATGTGTCATAGTACATGGATGCCCCACTCACACTATCATTTTCTATGTTCAGAGGACCATGAAATTGGAAAATGTGTAATAAGTTTCAAGTTGATTGGACTTCAAATTCATCAAAAACTACCTTAGACCGAAAAATTCAACAAAAACTTTAACCTGAAGCCGGACAGATGAATAGACAGACTGACGGACGAATGAACGGAGGAACGAATGGACACACAGACTTAAAAACATAATGTCCATAAATGGGGCATAAAAATTAGAAAAACCCATGAATAAATGACAAAACAAATGGAAAATGATTGTTACTTTCTGGATTTGATACAAGTACTTGCAAGGAGAAAAAAATCCATATTCCAGATGGCAAAAAACATTAAAATAACATGTTGATATAACCCTACCTGTCTTGATAAAGTAATAGAACATGGAATTCTGTCAGAACCATGGAAATAGGATGTGTCTTCTCTCCATCACTGTCTTTAGGGTATCTGATATAAATGTTAAGACAATCTTATTCTTACTGGATTTAAAGAAAATGTTTAATCAAAGTGCTTGTCAGCACGGAAGAGTAACTATTGCATTAATTTATCAGTGGGAAGTAATTTAAAATTAAATATTGCGTTGTCAATAAAGCATTGGTTGTAGTTGATTCAACTACAATTCTGGACAATGGGAGATTACTCCAATTTTTAAAGATGACTTTAACAATGACATCATTTATATCTTTGGAACAGATATTAGATTCCTTGCAAAAGTTGTGTTATTTTCTTGACAGGTGTAACATTGTTTTGTGACTTGAATATCTAAGCATACCGTTCGTTACATTTACATTGATAAATTTCTGTAAATGTTAATTGATAGGATGTATAGAATGTTATGATCAATGCACTATATTTTGTGTATCAAAAGGATAGTGATAAGCCTCGTAAGATTAGATATCAAGTTAGTCACATAGGGTTTTGATTGCATTTCATGCAATCTTTACCCAAAAACATAATGTCCCTACTTAGGGGCATGAAAAACAGACAAGTGTAAATTCTAGTTTAGATGTGCATTTACTGAAAACATTTCATGAGTCAAGCAATATGTAATAAACTATGTATCTAGTCTATTTAGTTTCTCGTTCTTATTTATAAGGATACGGTATAAGTTTTGTTTGAGTTGTCACAGATTTTGGTCCAGCTTCACCTGTGAAATCTAAATTTCCAAAGTACACACCAGGTCCTGAAGAAAAAAAACAAGAAAAAGTATTAACTATCAAAACATGATTGAACTTTTTTTATTTCTAGATGTTTAAAGATCTTTATCCATTTCTATGTATGTCTAGAAACACCAGTTTTAAAGTCATAAGAAACAAGTTTCCGGAGGTTATAATGTTAAATTTTTTTTTGAACCAATGTATGCATATATTCTAAGGCATATGTGCACAATTTAAATAATAACTGTCATGAATCGATCATGTATGAGGGACAAACAAATACTTCTAATGACTGTTGATCAAAACCAATGGCTGTTCATCAACTTTGTATTGGCGGAAGTAGAATTATAATGATCAAAGCCCTGATAAACCATCAATACAGAAAGATAACGCAGGTGTATGGTAAGTAAGATCATATCTGGATGATAGAGCTATGTTCAAAATCAAGTTGACCTCCATGTTCCATCATGATGAGTATCCAAACACTTACATATACTTTCTAGTCTATACTTTTTCATTATTTCAGTAAATTAGGCAAAAGACGCCCAAGTTTAACAGTACATGTATTACACAAAATTAAAATACAGTATTCACTAAGTACTGATAAACTATCATGAACATTTGTTGTGATGTTTTTTATTTGTTATTCATTATCAAAATTTTACATTCTACTCTAACTAAATCAGTATACCTGTCATCCAGGCAAATGTCCTTGCAGAACCTCTAAACTTTGGGAAATAAAGTTTTAATTCACTGTAGCCCATGTTTCCTGGCAACTCTAAGAAGGGAGCTAAAAATAGAATGGAAATTCTTTATTTGTTTAGAAACAAGGGTTACATTTTAAAACATGATATTACCATTACCTTTTTGAAAAATGGGTTATCTGGTTAAAATATAGAAAATAAAGAACTGAATGATCCTATTTCCAGTTAGAATAATATAATAAATCCTACATAGATGCTGACTTAACGTCCAAACAGACACAGTATTAATCAGCTTATATGAATAGGCATCCCATTTGTAAAAAGACCATAACTTCTTCAAACAAATTTAGGTAAAATCATCAATTAAACAACATGGCCTTTCAAATACCCTTCTATTTTCAATTGCATAATTCATCATACAAATACATAAAGGCATACAATTATTATGTTCCTATGTTGTGAGGCACTTGGGAGCAAGAAAAGAAGAACAGGACCTTTCATTTCCATCATAAATGGTTGTACCTTTTTGTTTTTCATAATCTGCAAAGAACTGTTGAAACATTGGAGGCTCTGCAGACTTTGATACACTGCCTAGAAACTGATATAAACGTCTGAAAAAAAGTGATTAACCAAATTATAATCCATGTTGTTCATTAAAATGTTTACCATCTCATATTTACATTGTTTCATATACCTCCTATGAAGGTTTTGGTGGAGAGTTTTACTACTGCAAGATTTCATGAATAAGATAAACATTCAACCTTGCAATTGAAACTATGTACCTTCAAGATTTCTTATATTCTTTCTGACCCTACATAACATTGTATTTAACTCCCTTTCAGATATTGCAAAACCCAGCAGCTTATCTTTGGCTAAATAAACTTTTTCTTTTCTTCATTTGTGTGTTGTTTGAATCCTTTAATGTGTATATGACATGTGAAATTCTATGACACAATCTAATAAAAATGGGAGAATTAATTTGTCAATCAATTATTCTATAACATGCACATTACTGGCACCAGTAACATTTTATGATACTGTTTAATAAATTCTGAATTCAATGAACAATAAGTGTAAGAGAATATAAAAGTGTTGATTTATTAACTGCTATTTTTGTTACTTTAAAAAGTGCATATAATACTTGTGAAAAAATCCTTTAACAGTACAGACTAAACCAACTGAAGTTATATTCATATTCTTACCCAGGAGTTGTAGCTAGTATGAAATATTTATACTCTGTCATTGATTCACATGGCATTCTATCAAACTCTAAACCCGTCACAGATACTGCGTTCTCACTTCCCAAGTTAAATAACTGAAAAATAAGTTATGTAATTCTGATTATTAATTTACAATTAACAACAAGCCTTCAAGGCCAGGCCGGAAAAAATGTTGTCAAGGCTAGTTAAATTTGCCCTGAAAGGGGCCTAACAAGCCATATAAGTTTAAAAAGAAATATGAAAGACTGTTTATCTGATTTACAAGTCACATTCAAATGTTTTTGGCTAGTAATCATAAAATATCATTGTTTCTGTTCATTTTCCCAACATTCAAAGTACGATGATCCTGCAAATTTAACAAAAGATAACCATGTTTTATAAGCATGAACATTAACTTTAAAACATATGTATATATACTTTCTTTAAAGGAATAACCTTTATTTTATTCAAATATTTAGTAATGTACTGCTATTATATCATTGTCTTCCTATACTCTTATTTCAACAACAGCTTTTTTGTATTCAGTGACCTTTTAAAAAACCATGACACCTCTCATTAAAAATTTGGCAATCCCACAGTGAGAAATAAACTGTTATCACAGAGATATGTCTGGCTTTTTGGCAATTTCAATAATGCAAATGTTGAAATTAAAATAGCAACACTTTAACGTGCAAGATTTAAAATTATTCAAAGTCAATGAACAATGACTGAAGGTACATGGCTAAACAATCTTCATGGAAATGAGATGTGCCAATGCTAATACAACTGCATACCAATCATAATTTACCTACCACTAGTGGTTCCCCATAAACTGACCTAATCACAAACTAATACATGAAAACTAAGTAAAAGTTTTAAAGTCAATAGACCATAGCTGAGGGGGCAGGGCCAAATTATCTCCATAGTAATGAGATGTGCCAATAATAATACAACTACATACCAAATATATTTGACTTACCACTAGTAGTTCACCATAAACTAGACCTATTCACAAACTAATATATTGTTGATGCCGCTGCCATAGTCATCGCCACTCCGTCAAGCGAGACAAAAACCATAATGGTAGATACAGAGAACAAGATATCTATTTATAAACTGACATTTCTTATACAGCTTTTACCATTATAAGTTTCAAAAATGTATCTCAAATATTGAAACTCAAATCTTTTACAACAACTATAGCAAATATAAAATCTGAATGCAAAAGCAGCATATCACAAAACAAATTCTTGCAACTGATAAAAAAAACCATGTATTGCATTATGTAAAATTGTCAGCTGTTGATATTGGTCTAGAAAAATAGTGCAATTTCATAATAATGCATTTTATTTTACAACATTTTAAACCTTTGGCAAATTGTAAAAAAATCCAAATAAACTGTTTGTTTAAGATCTAGTTGTATTTGTCTGAATAATTTTTCTGCATACAAGTCCAAACTAGAATGACTAGGGCAATAAAGAACTTGGTTTGACTTCCTTCAGACCAATATATTTTTCTTTGTTATAATAAATTTTGATATGAACATTCAAAGTATACAAAAAAGATAAAAGACTAGTAAAATTGATAAGTTGAAGGTATGCACATATCTAAAGTATGTCTGCTTTAGATCAATACAATTCACAGCTTATTTGCACAGCTTTGTAGTACGTATAAATAAGTCAATTCATAGCCAATGTCACAAAATATTTCAAATAGGTATAGATATGAATAATGCACATGTAAATAATAATGCAGGCTCATGCACACATCAGAAAAGTTTCTCATTTAATGTTTTGAAATTAAATAAATAATAAAAACACACTGAAGCTAAGAACACTGAAAAATACCTCCTCTGATTTAGAAAGCAGCTTAAACTAGAAATTGATATACAAACTGAAAATATTCATTTTTCTTGGATATTTTATCATTGTGTTGCTTTGTCATGTTTTATTTTTATATTTTATTTGTTTCTACAATTATTTGGTATACTTAAAGGGCCTTTTACAGCTGATATTGAAATAAGGAGTCATTTACCCTTTGTGAAGCCATACATGTATCTGTATAGATATTCAATTTCTAGTCTCTTTTCACATTTTCAGTGTTTCGTTATAGTCTACACAGCCAAATTTTGCTCACCTGAAATTCACATTAATCCCAATTGACAATCATATAACATTCAGTTTTAAATGAGAAAACAGCCTTTCTTCTTTTTCTGTGACTGTTTTACATTACAACTTCAATATTAAAGACCCTTTAAATTTTATACCAATAATTTCATTTTTAAGTCTATATAAACAGATGTATTGAACATCATTGTACAAATTGTTACCTGTTTGAGGTACTGGTCTAGACTTCCCTGAAAAAAACGACTATTCTCGTTGTCTGTAAGTTCTGTCTCAAATATCAAACCTGTAATAAAGTGAACACATTTACTTATGTCTGCACCTTCATTTTGTTTTCTTTTAACATATGCATCACATAACTTTTTTAACAATGGGTAAAAGTATTAGGCTTTGGTTTATTTATATCAAATAACTAATTCAGTGTGTTTTATGTTATGGTCGTTTCAATTTTAGCCCCTAAATCAATCATCTGATTTAAGGCATTTCAAGGTACATTTTTAGTAAAGGTTGGCCATACTGTTCCAAAGATACCACATGGAAACAAACATTTTCCCCCAAATTAAGTCTATCAGTTACTGGTAACGTTGTGACCTTGACCTTGGACATCAAAGTCCCTAATTTACCAACATGTTATTCTTACGGAAATGAATTTTATTGTCCTCATGTGGCATTCATCATAATCATATTATGAGATCAATTTCAACAAAGAAAAAAAAGTAATTTGAATTCCTTGAAATAAGTTCATTCAAACTGTATACAATATGAATAAAATGTTTTATAAATACCTTTACTGGTTCCTAATAAAATAGCACCAGTTGTTGATTCATTGGCATTCTGCCAGTTCCATCCCACAGAATCTATATGATGACCCTGCAAATAAATACAGACTGAGATAACCAACTAATCACCTATATCTTATTACTTGATGGAAGACAGGGTCATCAATTTTAATTTTAAACACTTGTCAAGAGTTTGTTTCCTTTGATTTCAAAAGTTTAGAAAATTTAGAACAAACTATAGAGAACACTATGTTTTTTTTACGGTAAATACATATATTAGAATACGTTTGTATGACAACAACTTTGCAATTTTATCAAACTTAGAAAAAATCATACTAATACATTAAAACCGACTTCTTGATTGCTTTCCTCCTTATTAGGGATTCTGATAATTATAGAAAAGCTTTATTGAAGCATCATTTGCATTGATATAATCTATAGTTGTCATACCTTGATTTTTCCAATAGGTTTTGGTCTCTTTGAATTTCTGGACAGGTAATAATTTTCTGTGGATTCCATACTAATGATGAAATGACGGCCCGTAGGATCTAGGAATATTTGATGAACTTTGTCCTCCACAGCTCTTGGTATTTCTACCTCTGTAAAATTATAACTAATAGACATGACAAATCTGTGTACACCAAAAATAGTTCTTTTCAATTATTTACTTTTCACTTATCTACCCATTATCTAGACAGACAGAGATTAAATAAAAGAACAGTTGATTACATCCAATCAATGGTACTGGTACAGCTTTATTGGTACAGTTTCATAGCATGTAGCCTTCTCAAAGGCCAGGTGGTCTAAGTACTTTTCCTATGGTGATCTTCAGTTGTGAATTTGAACCTTGCCCATAGCTATATAGTGAGCTTAAGGTGTGTGACACTCTAATCTTACTTGAAAGGTTTTGCCTACTGAAAGTCTGTGACTCCGGCGTCATTTTTTTTATACTCAAACATCAGTGTTTGATAATCATTATTATAATGCAGGTACTAGAATGGTGAAAATTCTTATTTAAAGATGTTGTAATTTCAATTCAGCAATTTAAAAACAGTACCGTAATTATATTGCTATATTTAATTTAAATCAATTTTTATGTCATTTGGTCTCTGGTGGAGAGTTGTCTAATTGACAATCAAACCACATCTTCTTATTTTTTATACAGTTATCAAATAAATCCATTATGAAGGTTTTCTGTAAAACATTATATACTTGACCTTACCATCTGGTTGTTCTGGATGTTCAAGGTCAAGGCGTAGTAATATATTACTGCTCATTGCCATCACCAGGAAATTATTACATACAACAAGGTGAGTTATTGGGTTTGGTGGTCTGAAATGATTATGGTAAATTACACACAGGAATATGTAGTATATCAAAAACATATTATACATGTAATTTTAATTATTTAATTACAATCGAAAATAGGTTGCACAAATGTAAATTATTGTTCATGTTGTTAATCCCTTTTCAATTTTATGCATTAATTATTTCTGTTATATTTATTAACAATTCAATATACGCTTAAAACTTTTTACTGACATTAATGTTCATCAATGTTTTTGCAACTCAGTGTGAATTATAGTAGATTTTGATACATATTTTCTCGCCTCAATATGTTTACCATGATATGTAAGGTGGTGATAAAAAATCTATTAAGCAATCACTCAATCACTATCAAGTAGCAGTTGAGAAAGTATACAGTTAGTACATAATAAATAAATCATAAAATGACCAAATTTTCTGCAATAAGTGACAGAGAGAGCCTACAATCCTTAGCTTATATGTGTGTTGGAAGTGCATACCACCTCAAAAAACATTTATGTTCCTCTTGTAAGCAAAAACATTTTCTGAAGAACTGAGACAGGGTTACTACAGAGCTATATCTCTAGGTTAAGGTGGTTTAAAATTGTATCATACTTACTTAAAATTCACCTTCTTTTTGCTAAATATAGGTATATCCGATTCTAATCTGGCATCTATAAAACCTGGACCAATCTATTAAAGAAAAGTATTAATGAATTAAGAGTTGGTCCCCTTCATTGTGATGTTGTAGGGCAACATGCACAAATTTCTGCATAGATTTTCAACTTGTCATTGTGACCACTAGATCTTAGAAAGATATAATTCTGAACATAAAAATGCCCAATCCAAACTTTCTAAAACTGTTAGCACTGAAATAAATTTACATTCTGGCAAAATGAAATGAAATTAGCCTGTTACCATATTGTGTTGTTTTGCTATGACATTATTAAAAATATTGTATTAAATTACACGCAAAAGCATCGACTCATAAAAACTTTATGTTTAACTTAGAAAATATATTTCTCTTTGGTATCTAATGAACATGTAGGAATAACTATTTATATACAGATTTTGATCAGTACACAATTCAAAGCTTTGTTGCATGATTCATGTAAAATTTAAAATTAACTTACATTGTACTTTTACAATAGTTATAAAGAGTTTAAATAAACCATTTGCATAGTGACTTACTGGTTCCTGTACTGGTGCTACTCTGACTGAGGCAGCTCTAGCAGATTCCTCTTCATACTGGTCCAAAATGGAGGCCATGGTTCAAACTGCTGCAATAGAGTCAGAATTTCATAAAAAAAACGTTTAGTCACTGACATTAACCAAAAGTAACTACATTAATATAAATATGCAGCTACATGTGTGTATCTATGAAATACTATCTATTCTGACAGTAGTCATTGCATGTCACCAGTCTCAATGCAGTCATTTGGCAGTGGCAAAATAAATTCATTTCATATGATTTTTTATATATAAATTTGTATGTTGAAAAGTATATTCATATTTAGGGTTTTGTTAGACACTGTGTCTTGAAATTGAATGCTGCTATTTTATTTTAGTGTGATATTGTAACACTGACTTCCAAAAACTAAGTACATGATCATGATAATAGTAAAATTGATCAGCTAAATACATAATAATTAAGATGACAATTTATATCAATTTTCAACAGTGTGTTTATATTCTTGATTACTAAAAATCTTCTGTTCAAGTTTTGTAAAATTGAGAACAAAACTAGACATGTTCAGACTTATTGTAAACTGTAGACACTTATATTAACTCATTTATTCTGACAGAATGTGTAGATTTTATAAAGCTTTCATGTCAATCCAGCCACAAGTGGATCCAAACCCAAGTCGATCTGTCACAAATCTTTCCAGACAAAATTTAAACCTTATTTTTAACAAGTGACATCACTTACCAGTAATCTTAATTGACATGAAGCTCATAAAAATTTGTTATTTTAAGAACAACAGCAAAGGTGGAATCTAAATAAATGCATAACAATTTTACACTGCAAGCGGAATGTGTCCATGGGACACAGATGATGCTCCTGCTTGTACATGTAACGTAACAGTACCCAAATTGCACCGAGTACCTAAATTGCACCTATTTAGCAAAAGTAGCAGCGGACATCTTACAAGATTTCCTAGAGACTACACAATTTGTATTTTTATGATTTGATACTATGCACATCTTTCAACATAGGTGAAAATATTTAGATATGCACAAAACGTTCACAGTATTTATCAATAGATGAAATGTTTACTGAAAAAGCAAAATGTACTGAAACGTCGCCATGCGACGTCATCAAAACGTCATCTTTTTAAAATGATAGAATACAATATGTTACAAGTACCCATTTATAAAAAAAAATGAAGAGTAAGCATGGACTTATATCCAATTGTTCAAAATATTTGAAGAAATTAAACAAAAGCTCTGTTATTCGACTTTTGACGATGGGAATTTAAGCATAGATGCAATTTGGGTACTCCTCATTTCAGAATCATTGATGGTTTGGAGGTCAGTTTAGACCAATTTTCTATGATTCCATATGGATTTAAAATCGAATTGGTATACCTATATAATAAAGAAGGATACAGCTACAAAATAAACACAGAATGGACATTATTGTCTTTATCATAAAAAAACGTAGGTGAAAAAACTGTCAAAATAGGTGCAATTTGGGTACCGTCACGTTATATAACGTTATAAAAGAAAGAGCAGGAAGAGAGACGCTACCAAAATTTGAACTTGATCTTAGTGTTGTGGTAATAAGCATTGTGTATATATAGGTTTCATAACATTTGGTTGAGGCAAAATTTATGTTAGAGAATGGAAACGAAAATTTAGCAACTTTAGAACGGTAAAAGAGACGCCACCAAAAATCAAACTTTATTAAATTGTTTTCTTGTGGTATTAATACGCATTGTACCTCATAACATCTGGTTCAGGCAACCTAAAGTTAGAGAATAGAAACTAATTGTGGAAGTGGGTCTCATTAAGGTCTAATCGCGACGCGGGATTGTCGATTTTCTTGTAAGCGTGAAAGTCAAATTATTGTGCCGTGAAAACTGGAAATTACAAAAAATGAGAACTGCTTACGTATATAGTCTTCAACGGGATACAGGAATCTGACAAAACAGTAAGTGGGATCAGGTACAGAACCCCCAAATGAGACCCCCTTATGATGTAGGGACGTATTTACTTACAGTCGAACAAGGGTAAAACACTTTTAATGCATAAAAAAATTATATCCAGACAGCTGTCATATCTTTAGGCACACAAAATGCAACAATATGTAATTAGCAGCAGCAAGAGATTTAGGTAACTTTTGACTGAGTTTCACTTAAGTGTAAATATGTTGTGTCTATTAGTTCCGATCCCCCGAAAATCTGCCTCCTGTTTCAGCCTTGGCAGTGGGGGAGGATACCTTCGTTTCTCGTCTTTATTTATGCTTAAATTTATACCACACAAAATAGCTAAGACATTTTAACTATACCATCTTACTTATTTCGTCTTTAACTTATCAATGGTTCTGATAAGCTATCAATGTGAAGTTCTAGGAAAAAATATAAGGAAAAACAAATTTTGTTTTTGTCAAACCATGGAGGCTGCCATATTTGTTTTCAAAATTTTGACTAATAACCAAAAATAAAAGATATGTCAAGGGAACGCGACGGACGACAATTATTTGCCAGAATTTTCTTATTTCACAGGGTATATTATTATCATATTATTAATTGGTGATAAAAAAAAATATATCTTATCTCATTGCACAGTACAATTACAAAGGTTTTTGATAAAAGAATACAGAATACAGATAAACAAAATGTTTATTTTTCTTTGATTTAAATAATTCTTCCATATGTTCTTGAAGTAATCATGAAACAAAAATATTTAGTTGAAACTGAACCATCAGAACCTGAGACTACTATAACACATGTGTTATACGCCACGGTAGTAGTCTTAGTCAGAACTAAGTATTTTATTAATTGGATATTGCAGAAATAGTGAGGTTTTTGTGGAAGTACATAACATATAAGATAATGTTTAATCCAGGGGCAACTCCAGCAGTTTTTATAAAATAAGGGGTCCAGCCTCAAACCCAGAAGAAAAAAGGGGGGTTTCAAATATATGTTCCCTTTCAAATGCATTCAACATCAACAAAAAAAGGGGTGGTCAGACCCCTAGATCCCTACCCCCTGCAGACGGATTCAGGGGGGGGGGGGGGCTGTGCCACCCCTATCGCTTGAAAAATTAGGTTGATTTAATAGGGACTCACTGAAGCGTGACTGGAGCGGACCCCTCTTACAAAAAGTTCTGGATCCGCAACTGCTCAGTAAGCTGTCATTCATGTATTGTGCTGACATTTTGAATGGAACTGACGATTGATTGATTGTTGGTTGCTTATGCCTTCACAAACCAGTGGCAAATATTTCATGAATGTTCTGGATGACCACATTTAACTGAACTCATACAAGTTTCAATTTGATTGACATACATTTGAAACCTCCGATCTTCTCTGTTGTCAACTCTCCATGAAGTCTAAATGACCAAAATAAAAAGGAGGGGTTGAGTGCATATGCAGAAATGTTTCACCTGCATTGCTGCTGTAATACAATCCTGTCTGTGACCAACCAGATAAGACGAATTAACAGTTTATACTAACAAGAGCAACGAGCTGGGTGCCACACATGGAGCAGGATCTGCTTACCCTTGTGGGCACCTGAGATTACTCGGTTTTTGGTTGAGTTTGAGTTTTGAGTTTTTTATGTTGTTTTTTCTGTAGTGTACTATTGTTTGTCTGTTGGTTTTTTTTCTTTTCCAGCTGTGGCACTGTCAGTTTATTTTTTACTTATGAGTTTGAATGTCCCTCTAGTATTTTTTACTGATCATAATTACCTTTCTTTCTTTGTTTTAAGTCTTTTAAGATTAAACTGTTTTACTACAGGTATCGCATTTCATCATTATAGACATCAGAAGGGACAATATCATATATGTTATCCTGCCAGACTGATATGTACAACTCACAATAATTCTATACACTTAATTATTGTTTACCTTTTGCTTAAAGTAATAATTCAGAAATTTTGCCAAGAATTTACAGTATCTAAATTGGACCTACCTGTAACCCTAAAACCAGAAATTTTAACCATGATCCAGGAAAATGGTTCAAGGTTAGATGAACCCTACCACAGGGACATGTTTATTTTAGTCATTCCATACACCAAATACAGTTGAAATATGGCTTATAGTATCTGTATCACACAGAACCACAAAAACTTAACATTGATTACTTATCCATAAAACGAGGGCGAGGTTAGTCTGAACCTATTCTAATGAACATGTAGACCTTGCCATGAATAAGAATACCAAATGTAGTTTACCTGTTATCATAATACATGAGAAATAAATAAAAAGTTTCTTGAAAGAGTCACTAAATCATGAAAATGAGGTCAAAGAAAATGGATATATGCCAGATGGAAACTTGAGTTCATAAATCTTTGTACAAATAGTTTACACCATTACCACTGCCAGATTAACATCTGTTTGGCATTCTGGGATAAATGCAGTAGGAGGGATAAATTAAGTATAATCCATCACATGTAAATGTGCATTTCCAATTACAAGAAACTTTATCTGTTTCTAAGTTTGTTTCTGTATTAGTAGTTTTTATTGCCTTTGGAAGAATTTGGTCTTGTCAGATGGCACATCTTTGATAACCTGTGTTACTTCACTCTGGACATTTCAGTGTTTGGCATACTAAATTTGTGCTGATATTTGTCAATTGCTAAAGAAAATAGTTTGACTTCTGGACGTTTCTCTTTTGATTTTTAATAATCGTGTTGATGTTTCTGATATTTCCTTTAATTCATATTGTTGCAATTTGAGATGGACATACCTTTGATGTAATTGGGCTTTTGAATTGCCATTTGATTAGAGATTTTCCAGTTTGAATTTTCCTCAGCGTTCTGTATTTTTGAGATTTTACTTTTTGATATATGGTAAAAGATGTGTTTCTATTTTAAAAAGAGTTGAGACCTAGTTGACATAAAATGTCTTTACTGGTTTAAATGTGCTGTTAAATTGTTTTCTTATTGACATATATCTATACCCTATAATTCCTATGTGTGTTTCAACTTTAGATATTGAGTTGAATTTAACCGTTGAGTGAAACAGCTTCTTATAAATTCTCATTATCATTAACTTAATGTGAATCAATGAACCATGAACATGAGGTTAAGTCGCATGAACTTTACTTCAGACAGAACTACACATCATACAATAACCATGTATACCCAATATAGATCATCTATGATTTAACAGTTAACTGAAAAAATCCTCTTTGAGGAAAACTTTTCGCTGATCAATGAAACATGAAAATGCTATGATTCAAGATTCTTATACTAGTTCAAATGAACTTTAGAATATCAATCAAGCAAATGTTAAAATATATTTATTTCTCATGAAACTTTTTGTCTTTTTGATGGACTTAAACGGACATCCAATTCAAGGTCAAGATCATCTAAATCATCGTCATTATTAGTTACACTGAACACAGGAGTAGATAATTTCCTAGAATTTAAAGTCGTTAGCCATGAAGAACTTTGTGAACACTGTGGAACAATCTCACTTGAATTATTGTTTGATGACTGAAAATTGACTGCTAAGTTTGGTGACTGTGAACTTGAAGGTGTTGAGTCTTTAGAGTGACTATTAGTTGTGTTGCGTACAAGATTCAATAAATCACATGCCCGTTTAATTTTTGCTGAACTATCAATTGTGTCTCTCATCTGAGATTTTGAACCTGCATTAGTTATCGTAACATTTTGTGATTGTATACTGTCTGTCCACAGATGTCCTGACATCATACTTTCAGATAGCCCGCTATCTTCTCCACTTACTTTCCTTTCACTCTTCTGACCCTGATTTAGACTAACATCATCCACAGACCTATTAGTTTCATCACATGACTGCTCTTGTCTTCTTGCAATAGATGAATTAGCTTTATCAAAAGCAAACTGTTTTAACTTTGAAATAGTACTTGATGGAATCTTTTCCTTCATTTCATGGACCTTTTCTTTAATAGTAGTATTTGAATGAGCTTCTTTCTTGTGTCCATTCTTTAAATATTTTTCCTGGGTATCAGTTTCTTCCAAATCATCAGTTTTTCCTTCTGGTTCTTTATTGCCCATTTTAGATTTAAGTTTAGCAACAAGTTTCTTCCCTTTAAAGTTTTTGATATTTGTTTCACCTTTATCTTTCACATAAATGAGTTTACCTTTGCTTTTCAACTCAACATCAATTTCATCTATGAAATCTATATTCTCATCTAGTGCTTCATTTGGTTTGCTATTTAGATGTTTGTGAGTTCTTTCATTCCTATTTTTGATAACACCAGCGACATGATTTTTAGAAACAGGTGTTACTGCCTGCTTGTCATCAAGAACAGACGAGATGTCCAAAGTCTGTATTCCATCATTACGACCTTCAGGGGATACCATTGCCAGTTGCGTTGAAGTGAAAGGAACATCATTTGATTCAACTGGAGTTAGTCCAACAGTTGGACAAACCACAGGATGAGAGAGAGAGAAGGATTCAGTTCCACTACAATTCAGTAAATCTAATGACACATCTACATGATTAACAGAGCTATCAGAACTATTTTCTCTTGATCTAGGTTGTAAATTTGATTCTGTTTTGTTACTTTTGTAATTTTTATCAATTTCCTGACAAGGGAACTGTTTGTAAGAATTCTGATTGATTTCTGTCCTACTTTTTAATCGAAAAGATTTCTCAGCATTTGATGATCCATTGTGTGTTAAATTATTAGGTACAGGTAATTCACTAGATACGGAATTGTTTATGATATTTTCATTAATTGTTCTCTGCTTTGTGACATCTGTTGAAATTTCACCTACTTCAGGAGATGCTTCTCTTTGATGATTAGACAACTGGGTAACGTCCCTTGTTGTCTGTGATTGCGAAATACTACTGTTTTGTAAAACTGCAGAGCTCTGTGATTGGTTAATACTACTATTTTGTAAATCTACAGAGTTCTGTGATGGATTAATACTACTTGTTTGAGAATCAACAGAGTTCTGTGTTATTGTGCCCATAGTTTCTGAGATAACTTCAGTATGAGTTGTATTACTATTCTGTGTATTACTCTGTTGGCTGACATCCACCGTCTCATTTACAATTAGGTTTTTGTAGTTCTCCAGTATTTTCATCTCATCTTCCAAAATATCAGTTAAACTCAATCTATTTAGAACCAGTTCAGCTGAAAAAGATGATTTCCTTTATAGTCACAGCTTTCATTAAAAATTTCAACCTTTGTATTACTGTAAATTCAGAAATTATTGTGAGCATTTATTATTGGGATTTTATCATTTAAGACTTAAATGCGAATTTAATTTTAAGATTTTGTGAAAAAATCGTGTTTAATTCATATAAAATATTTTAAAATGCGAGTTTAAATTATTGCGTTTACAACTCTGCCGCATTTTTCGCAATAATAAAAATCTCGCAATAATTTCTTAATTAACAGTATGCTAACTTTGTGAAAACCTAAGACATATTACATTGATACTTTTTGATAGTTTATTTCTATACAAACAAGGTATATACCGGTACCGTACTTTGACCTATAATGGTTAACTTTTATAAATTGTGACTTGGATGGAGAGTATCTCATAGTCACTCATACCACATCTTCTTATAGCTATATAATTTCAATCTTAAATATATGAATCTGAGATAACAAATCTGTAACATAAGCAATTTTAAAATCACTTGCAGTTTAATGTTAATTTATAACTTTTTACTGTTGTTTCCATACAAAATTATTTTAAGCACATTGGGTGATTTCATGATATATATTTAAAATCAGTGGTGTGTTCTGCACATCTTTTACATACAAATGCTTTTATTTTGAGATATAAAATTATCTACTATAAATTAATCCTTGAATAAAATGAAATGATAGGTGTTCTACATGTCTCTGTCCTGTACACAATTAGGGCTCAAAACACAATAAATAATCTTTGATTTTAATTGGTTGAATTTGGAGTCTGAGTATGTTATGACCACAAGGCCTATTTCCTTATGTAATCAAGAAAAAACTGTATGCAAATAATCAGCGTACACACCTTGTAATTTATATTCTTCCTCTGCACTATCTGGAAAGGCTGTGTGTAAAGCATTGACTCCTCCTAATAATGCTGCTCCCTGAACAATAATAAAAGAATTTATTAAAAGTATTTCTAATATGACGTGCTTCTTTCGCATTGTAAACAACACCGTGATAAAATTCTTGATATATCTATAATTAGCACATACTCAGAGATATACATAATAACGGCTGTTACAATATGCTTCCCATGTACATCCACATGTAATGGAACCTATTTATAAACACTTTGCCAATTTTTTTTTTTTTAAATTGCAATTAAAAAAAGAAAAATAAGTTGTATTCTTATTCAGATGCATAATAAAAAGAATTAATGCACAAGAGCTAAAAGAAATCAACAAAATAAAAATAAATTAAACTTCTGCAAAAGTTTATTTATACTGATTTTGGCGCATTTCAGTCATTTAAAAAAAATGACATCATACCCATGAAAACGCTAGAGTTGAAAGTTTTCTTTTACGTGAGACATCCAAATTCATATAATATTGTATTTAAATTGATTTTTGAGGTAGATTTTATTTAATTTCCTGTTGTATTGCATTTTTCGCATATTACTGATTTCAGCAAGTCAACATGGTGGCTCCTTAGTTACGAAATGTCAACTTTGGATTTGACGGTAGCTTATGAGAGAAACATGTAAATTAATAATGGCAAATGTTGGGTTGGAGAATTAAAAGAATTAAACAGATTTTTTTCTAGCAGTAATTCCCGAAATAATCCATTCAATCTACTGGTATAGATTTATTAGAATGCTTGAGATTTATCTAACGGGGAGTAAAAAAAAACAGCCACACACACAGCATACCCACTCTAGCTTCAGTTTTTTAATGACCGTATATCATTGGCTGTGATATTTGTTAATTTTATCCCTCGCTAACACTCAGGATAAAATTCGAATATCACTGCCCAGGCCATGTGTAAATTTTCAACAATCTATGGCTCCCAAGAATTATTTCTTAAATAACTTTTTTTTTAGCGTGAGTGACTATAAAAAGTAAAATCACAAAAATACTGAACTCAGAGGAAAATCAATTCGGAAAGTCCATAATCACATGGCAAAATCAAATAACAAAACGCATCAAAAACGAATGGACAAGAACTGTATAAAATATCCTTCCTCAAAATAAAATAACTTTGTGATCACCTTTTTCATTAAATTTATTATTTTACAAAATTATATGAAAAACCTTATATTAGAGATAAAAGAATATGTCTATTAATCAAATTATTATAATTGCTTATAAATAATAACAAAACACTTCAAATTTGAATCATGTTAAAATGAAATCATAAGAGAGCAGTATAGACCTGCATGGTTGATTCCATCAATGTGACAGCAACAACTGCATCCTGTACTGTTACTGTGTTTCTGAACATAAGTCTGGCATGAGCTGAAATAAAAAATATATCCTTAAATAAGGAAAGAACTGAAATAGAAAATTTCTGAAATAAAATCATAACATGATAAATATATGCTTGTCCAAGCTCAGGCCATAGTTATTTTATTTTTAGTTTTACGAATCCGCCGACCCTAACTTTTGCCGAATTGGAAAAAAAATAAAATTGGAAAACACCAATTTTTTTTTTAATTTTTATTCCGCCCGCCGCGGTGCTTTGTGCTGTAAAAAAAAATTATTTGGTTTTTAGTTGTATTTTTCGATCTGACTCTGTACAGCGCTTGAAAGAATACGATTTTACGCTTAGCAATCGATGTTAGAAAGGACTTGGCCCAGTGGTTCTGTATTTTGATCTTGCGGTAATCAAGAACAAATTTGTAAAAGGGGAGTCTAGTACATCTATTGGCCAAATAATATCAAATGAACTTCAGGTGTAAGTGAGAAGCCAATCAAGAGTGCTTACGGCAGTGGATCGTATTTGCTTGGACAGGGCCATGGACATGGTGCGATTAGTTCCTCCACAGAACTTGACACGCATGTGCCGGTCGGAGTTATGTCATTGTCAGGGAATCCTTGTCCTGTGATAGTCTGATGGAGGTGACTTATTATGCAGGTATGTAGTTTTAAATTGGAATTTCATCAAGATGAAAAGCAATTCTTAAATATGAAAGTTTGCAACATTTGTGTGTTGGTGAAATGCATGAAAACAAATATTTATAGCTGTGATTTTGTAGTAGTTTCTATCTGAGATTTTTTTCTTACATGTGAAAAAAACATATTAGTAGCCAAAAGCAAACAGTCCACTCTGACTGAATCTTAGTTACAATACTTAGGATAGTCTCTCCAACTTTGCCCCAGGATATATATCATTTGAATTGTCTCCTAGAGGAGGGAATCAAAACCCTCTTACACAAACATTATTGAAGTCTCAAACAATTTTGGAATCTAAATTGTATTTTTCAGTTTAAAACAAAATTCCTATTATATATATATATATAAATATATTAAAAATGTACAACTTACTACAAGGCTGAAAAAGTGGTATGATATGATTGAATCACTGGCATGAATGAAACAATTTCTGAGATTTTTTTCATCTTTTATTTTAAATAGGTATCACACAGGTTTTCAATGATGTTTGCTTTTTTTGCAGGGACTTTGAAGACATTGCAATCCTGAAATAGTTCAGCTCAAGGAAGACTTATGTATTGTGCGGCCCATATGTGAAGGATGCATTGGTAGAGGAATGAAACCTGCGACCAGGAATGCCAAAAAAGTTGAAAAGTCAAAAAAATGAACATTGAACTGTCATTGTCATGTCTGTTGTATTGTAAAAAAAAATTAAAAAAAGTATTTACACTTGAATTAAAATTTGTTTTAATTCCAGATAAAGCACATAGATACTGACATATTAAAGAGTATTCAATCAATCCATGGTCACAGCACAAGCACATGTCATCATTTGTGAAATTCTGCAGTTCGGTTTTGGAAGGTCTTTTGTTTGGAATTTTTTTTCTTCCTCCTACCCATTCTTTTCTTTATAGGTGTCCGTAAAACAAAATTAAAAAAAAAAAAGAAAATCTTGAATTTTTTTATTTATTTTTTTTCGTCCTCCTACCCATTGGTTTTGTAAGAAAATTTCGTAAAACTAAAAATATAATAACTATGGCCTCAACCACTTCACCTTGATTCCAGAATAACATCAGAGGAGTTTAAAGAGCATTTCCAATTTTCTATAATCTTTCATTTTCTATCGTGACATGCATCCTTTGGAAGCTTATAAAACAATGTTTAAAAGTGGCAGAGTTGAAGTCATCTCTTTAAAAGTTTTAAAGATGCCATCACAAGTTGGTTCACCATTTGTGAAATAGCTATGTCATGTCACAAATGTGTAAACAAAATCCCTTTCTTTTTTCCTCAATTGTGGCATGTTCAAGTTCGATTAATCACAGAATTTTTACTTACTAGCTGCCACTTGTGGAGCAGGATCTGTTTACCCTTCTGGAGCATGGAGATGATAAAACGCCTGTTTATTTGTGGGGTTAGCATTGATTAGTTTTTAGTTTGTTTTGTATATTGTTGTTTTGTTTTTTCATCACTTTAATTTATTATCATGTCATTGTCAGTTTCTCTTATGTTTATTGTATCAGCATAGTGACATACATCTTATGTGCTGCAGTAACTTTATTTCCTTTTTTTTTTTAAAGATTTCTGAACTTGCTTTGCTACAGGAATTTGTAATTCAACTGGATTATCAGCATTAAACTTGTGATAGGATAAGATGTCAACCTTAACATATTCTGATTCATAGCAGTATTTCTTACCCAAAGACAACCTTATCATTGTTCTTACAGCAATCTAACAATGACCTAGAGAGTTCTAGCAGCATCTTGTGATAACCTAATCATGATTTAGAGTAACCCAATCAAGTCTCATGTATCACTATGTGACAGCTTATGATCCAGAAGCAATTTCTCTGCATGTTTTGGAGTATTGAAGCATTTCTTACCTTGAGACAATCTTATCATGCTTTGAAGCAACCTCATGGTAGTTCTTGCAGCATTTCTATCATCAGCTCCTCTTTGTGCTTTGTAATACTCTCTTAAAACCCTGTAAAGTTGTTCAATATATTGAATCATTATTTTAATTGATCAGTCTGCTTTAAAAGTATCTATAGTAAATATTTTTTCCTTTATATTCTATTATTCAAGTGTATGATTGTTTTTCTGTCGGAAAGCAGTAATTCTTCAACATAAAGACTTCTCTATTTATTAGCACAAGTTTATGTGCTTACTGTAGCTTTTATCTATTTACTGTATTAGAACACTTATGAAAGTGACTGTGTGATAATAGGATATTGATTGGGCGGCTGTCTCATTGACATAACGTCACCAATCTTGGTCTGTTCACATCACCCAACAATCTAAATACAGTTATTAATGAAGGCTCTAGAGTGTAACTTTAAATAGACATACCTGCTAGCATCTTCAGTAAGTTCTGGATTAATGGTTTTAATCAGTGATATGTAAGCCTGCATCTTCTCCATACTCCACAGAGATCTTGGATCAACATCGCCTACAAGAGTTAATCTGATACAGGAACTAACATTCATAAGTAAAGCTCAGAGCTGAGACAAGGTTAGTATGGTATTATGCTAAATAACACTTATTTGACACTTTTCAAGGAAAAATTTTGAAGCATCTTAAATGAAATATTTTTCAAAATATACTAGTTACAAAAAAAAAGTTGGTATGTGTATAAGATTGACATCCTATCTTACCTAATGGATCTTTATTCTCCAGTATGAATGATGATACAACTCTATCCCAGTCTTCATTCTGTGAGTCTAACAGTACTAATACTAAGTCAAATCTACTCAACAATGGACTGGCTAAAGCAACATTTACACTCAATGACTGTAAATATAGTCAATATAAAACATGATAACGGATATATGGGATTGGAAGTTTAAGTGATCGAATTAAATTAATAGATGTGTTGATATCAACATGATCAAAGATGTCTTTAGTTGTTTTTTCCAAGTCTCAATATTCTGCTTGGTACAGATAGGATTTATATTATATTCTAGTTTATGTTTTGGTTTTAATTTACTGTGTTTTGAACTTGAACTTTTAAAGGTATATCTAATAAATTTTGTATATCTATTCATACCTCATTTGGATCATATTGACCTTTAGGATTGGTAGCAGCCAGGATACTTGTCTTTGTGTCAAGTTTACAAACCATACCAGCCTTAATAAAATATAGCAACACTTAATTATTTCATTGAGCAATGGTTCATTTAGATTTTGTAACTGTCAAATAAAACTACTTCCACAAATAACTTAGTTATTTAAATCAGCAGAAACAAGACCAAAATAGCATTAAAGAGTTATAAAATTTATACATTCTCTTCGCTAATTTTCTCATTATATAGTATAGATATAGCAGTTAGACCAAAACAATTATGTCACTAAAGGGAGTTAATTTGAAATCATATTTATGGATGAAAAATGGAAATGCATGAACATTTTTGTTTAAATATTTTATCCCATCACCTTGGCAACACTGATTGTTTGTTGTTCCATAGCTTCATGTATACTGGCTTTATCAT